>NW_024720855.1:0-28425 GCF_018991925.1 Homarus americanus | reverse complement strand
CTGGCCCCTCCCCATGACATTAACCCCCTCTCCCCCCATACATTAACCCCCCTCTCCCCCATACATTAACCCTCCTCTCCCCCATACATTAACCCTCTCCCCCCCATACATTCCCCCTCTCCCCATACATTCTTCTCCCTCTCCCCCATACATTCCTCTCCCCATTAACCCCTCTCCCCATACATTAACCCTCTCTCCCCCCATTAACCCCTCTCCCCATACATTAACCTCCATCATTAACCCCCTCTCTATTACCTCCCCTCTTATTCTCCCCCATACATTAACCCTCCTCTCCCCTACATTATCTCCCCATACATTAACCCCTCTCCCCCATACATACCCCCTCTCCCCCATACATCCCCCTCTCCCCCATCCATTTAACCCCTCTCCCCATACATTCCCCTCTCCCCATACATTAACCCCCTCTCCCCATACATTAACCCCCTCTCCCCCCATACATTAACCCCCTCCCCCCCATACATTAACCCCTCTCCCCCCATACATTACCCCCTCTCCCCATGCATTAACCTCTCCCCCATGCATTCCTCCTCTCCCCATACATTAACCCCCTCTCCCCATGCCTCTCCCCTGCAACCCCCTCTCCCCCTTACATTAACCCCTCTCCCATACATTTTAACCCCTCTCCCCCATACATTAACCCCCTCTCCCCCTACATTAACCCCCTCTCCCCCCATACATTAACCCCTCTCCCCCCATACATTAACCCCCTCTCCCCACTCTCTCCCCCCCATACATTAACCCCCCTCTCCCCATACATTAACCCTCCTCTCCCCCATACATAACCCCTCTCCCCCATTAACCCCCTCTCTCCCATACATTAACCCCTCTCCCCCATACATTAACCCCCTCTCCCCCATACATTATTCCTCTCCCATTACTCTCCCCATACATTAACCCTCCCTCTCCCCCCATACATTATCCTCCTCTCCCCATTAACCCCCTCTCCCCCCATGCAACCTCCTCTCCCCCTCCCCTCCCCATACATTAACCCTCTCCCCCATACATTCCTCCTCCCTACATTAACCCTCCCTCCCATACATTAACCCCCTCTCCCCATACATTACCTCTCCCCCATACATTAACCTCCTCTCCCCCATACATTAACCCCCTCTCCCCCATACATTATCCCCCTCCCCCACATTAACCCCTCTCCCCATACATTCTCCCCTCTCCCCCATTAACCCCCTCTCCCCATACATTAACCCCTCTCCCACATTAACCCCCCTCCCCCCATACATTAACCCCTCTCCCCCCCTTATCCCCCCTTTACTCTCATACATTAACCTC
Organism: Homarus americanus; assembly: GCF_018991925.1. Lineage (NCBI taxonomy): Eukaryota > Metazoa > Arthropoda > Malacostraca > Decapoda > Nephropidae > Homarus > Homarus americanus. Next base: position 27,117 of record NW_024720855.1, on the reverse strand, counting down.
CTCTCCCCATACATTAACCTCCCCATACATTCTCCCCATACATTAGCCCCTCTCCCATTAACCCTCCTCTCCCCCCTACATTAACCCCTCTCCCCCATACATTAACCCTCCTCCCCCATACATTAACCTCTCCCCATACATTAACCTCTCTCCCCCATACATTCTTCCCTCTCTCCCATGCATTAACCCCCTCTCCCCCATACATTAACCCCCTCTCCCCCATACATTAACCCCCTCCCCCATACATTAACCCCCCTCTCCCCATACATTAACCCCCTCTCCCCCCCATTAACCTCTCCCCCCATACATTAACCCCCTCTCCCCCCATTTAACCCCTCTCCCCCCCTCTCACCCTCTCCCCCATACATTACTTCCCCCATACATTAACCCCCTCTCCCCCATACAACCCCCTCTCCCCATACAACCCCCTCTCCCCCATACATTAACCCCCTCTCCCCCCATACATTCCTCTCCCCATACATTAACCCCCTCTCCCCATACATTAACCTCCTCTCCCCCATACTAACCTCTCCCATACATTAACCTCTCCCCTCACATTAACCCCCCTCTCCCCCATACATTAACCCTCCTCTCCCCCATACATTAACCCCTCCCCCCCCATACATTAACCCCTCCCCCATACATTCCTCCTCTCCTCCCCATACATTAACCTCTCCCCCCATTAACCTCTCCCCCATACATTAACCTCCCCATACATTAACCTCTCCCCCCATACATTAACCCCCTCTCCCCATACATTAACCCCTCTCCCCCATACATCCCCTCTCCCCCCCACACATTCCTCTCCCCCATACATTAACCTCTCCCCCATACATTAACCCCTCTCCCCTCCCCATTAACCTCCTCTCCCCCATACATTAACCTCCCCTCTCTCCCATTTACCTTCCCATTAACCCCCTCTCTTCATTCTTCCTCTCCCCTGTCATTATCTTCCTCCCCATGATTAACCCTCTCTCTCCATGCACATTAACCCCCTCTCACCTTGCATTGCCTCTCTCTTCTCTCCCCATACTTAACCCCTCTCTCTCACCTCCTCTGAAGCTTCTCGAATAAGTCAAGGTTGAGTACTTGGTCAGTCGTCCCCCTGATAACTTCCAGGCTTGTGTGTGGTGAAATAGTGAAGGCCTTTGACTGGGCGTGTCTACCTGGCTGATGAGCAGGTGGTGACGGCGAGTGTGAGGTGACAGGTGTGGTGTGATGAGCAGGTGGTGTGTGGGTGACAGGTGGTGTGTGGTGACGAGTGGTGTGTGGGTGACAGGTGGTGTAAGATACGAAACAGAAACGGATAGATGAGTAACATGACCATCCCCAGGCTGGTGTACCGGTATGGTGGTGTACCGGTCCCCAGGCTGGTGTACCGGTCCAAGGGTTGTGTCCAGGGCAGGCTGGTGTACCGGTATGAGGGTTGTGTCACCGGTCCCCAGGCTGCAGTGTACTGGTCAGGGTTGTGTCCCGGGGCCCAGGCTGGTGTGCCGGTCCAGGGGTTGTGTCCCGGGCCGGCTGGTGTGCGGTCAGGGTTGTGTGCCGGAGGCTGTGTAATCAGGTTGTGTCAGGGCAGGCTGGTGTACAGTCAGGGTTGTGTCCAGGCGGTGTTGTGGTTGTGTGGTGTGTGGGGTCCCAGGAGGCTGGTGTACCGGTCCAAGGTTGTGTCCCAGGCAGGCACAGTGTGTACCAGTCCAAGGTTGTGGGGTGGTGTAGTTGTGTCCCAGGCAGGCTGGTGTACCAGTCCAAGGTTGTGTCCAGGGGCCAGGCTGGTGTGGTCAGGGTTGTGTCCCGGGCCCAGGCTGGTGTACCGGTCCAGGGGTTGTGTCCGGGGCCAGGCTTGAGTAATACCTGTCAAGGTTGTGAACCGTGGTTGATTAACATTTAAAACAGTTAAATATTAAAATGAAGTATATGTGAATCGTGTGCGTGTGTGCGTGCGTGTGCGTGTGTGTGTACGTGTGCGTGTGCGTGTATGCATGTAAGCTTTATTTTGCTTCGTAGTTTAATCTGGTGTGACGTCCAGATGCAGACTATACATTAAGCTGTCATCATCTCCTTCTCCTCTCTCTCTCTCTCTCTCTCTCTCTCTCTCTCTCTCTCTCTCTCTCTCTCTCTCTCTCTCTCTCTCTCATCCATTTACAAGCTCACAGATGGTGCCCTCCCCTCTTACACACACACACACACACACACACACACACACACACACACATACACACACACACACACACATACACAATACACACACATACACACACACACACGCACACATACACACACACATCACACTACACACATACACACACACACACCACACACACACACACACACACACATCACACACACACACACGCGACACACACACACACACACACACACACACTGAAATAAAAATATTTTATTATTCTGAAAAAATTACCTTCAGTGGTTAAATAAACTCTCTCTCTCCCTCCTCTTCCCCTCTCCTTCCTCCTTCTCCTCCTCCCCTTCTCTCCCTCCCTCCCTTCTCTCCCTCCCCTCCTTCCTCTCCTTCTCTCCCTCCTCCCCTTCTCTCCTCCCTCCCCCTTCTCTCCTTCCCTCCCCTTCTCTCTCCTCCCTTCTCTCCCTCCCTCCCCTTCTCTCCCTCCCTCCCCCCTTCTCTCCCTTCTCTCCCTCCTCCCTTCTCTCCCTCCCTCCCCCTTCTCTCCTTCCCTCCCCCTTCTCCCTCCTCCCCCTTCTCTCCCTCCCTCCCCTTCTCTCCCTCCTCCCCTTCTCTCCCTCCTCCCCTTCTCTCCTTCCCACTCCTTCTCTCCTCCTCCCTCCTTCTCCCTCCTTCTCCCTCCTCCTCTCCTTCTCTCCTTCTCCTCCTCCTTCTCCCTCCCCTTCTCCCTCCTTCCATCCTCCTCCTTATCTGCATCATCTTCTTCATCATTATCATATTATCTTCTTATATCTTTCTCTTTTTCTATTATCACATTTTCTCTCTTCTCTCCTCTTCTCTCTCTCTTCCCTCTTCTCTCTTCTTTCTTTCTTTCTTTCTTCTCTCCCTCCTTCTCTCCCTCCTTCCTCCTTCTCTCCCTCCTCATTCTCTCCCTCCCCTTCTCTCCTCCCCTTCTCTCCCTCCCTCCTTCTCTCCTCCTTCCCTCCTCCCTCCTCCTTCTCTCCTCCTCCCCCTTCTCTCCTCCTCCCCTTCTCTCCCTCCCCCTTCTCCTTCTCCTCCTCCCTCCTCCTTCTCTCTCCTCCTCCCTTCTCTCCCCTCCTCCCCTTCTCTCCTCCCTCTTCTCTCCTTCTCTCCCTCCCCCTTCTCCTCCCTCCCCTCTCCTCCTCTCCAATTAATCTCCCTACATTGTTAAAATCGTTACATATTTAACCTTCCTCACCAGCCACTCTTATGGAAGCCTTAATTCAGTCACCCAAGGCAGTGTGAAATTAGCTGAATTTAGTGGATTAATTGGGTGGATTGATTGGGTGATTTAGATGATTTGGTGGATTTAGTGGACGAAGTTTGTGGATTAGTTTTGTGAATTTTTTGGATTAATTAAGGGGATTTAGTCGATTAATTAGGTGGATTAATTTTGTAGATTTAATGGACTAATTAGTTGGATTTATTGTTAATGTGAATTAGTTGTGTGACTTTGGTGGATTAATTAGGGCTATTTTATGGATTAATTAGGGCTATTTTGTGGATTAATTAGGGCTATTTTGTGGATTAATTAGGGCTATTTTGTGGATTAATTAGGGCTATTTTGTAGAATGATTAAATGGTATAAGTAACTTACAGACTCCATAGGTAACTCACAGGTAACTCAGGTAACTCATAAGTAACTTTGGTAACTAACAGGTAACTCGTGGATAACTCAGGCAGTGTGAGGGAGGAAGGGGGGCGTGTGTGGGGTGGGAGAGGAGGCAGTGTGTCGGGGGAGAGAGAGGGAGGAGTGGTGTGGGAAGGAGGAGGCAGTGGGAGTGGGAAGGAGAGGGAGCGGTGGGAGTGGGAAGGAGAGGGAGCTGTGGGAGGGAGAGGGAGGCAGTGTGTGGTGGGAAGGAGGAGGCAGTGTGTGGGGATGAGGAAGGGAAGGGGGCGGTGTGTGGGAGTGGGGAAGGAGAGGGGAGGCAGTGTGTGGTGGGAGGAGAGGGGAGGCAGTGTGTGGGGTGGGAAGGAGAGGGGGGCAGTGTGGGTGGGAGGAGAGGGGGCAGTGTGGGGTGGGAGAGAGGGGGCAGTGTGTGGGGTGGGGAGGGAGAGGGGGAGGCAGTGTGTGGGGTGGGGAAGGAGAGGGGAGTGGGGAGAGGGAGGGAGAGGGGAGGCAGTGGTGGGGTGGGAAGGAGAGGGAGGCAGTGTGGGGGAGGGGAGGAGAGGGGAGGCAGGTGTGTGGTGGGAAGAGAGAGGCAGTGTGGGGAGTGGGAAGGGAGGGGGGGGAGAGAGAGACCATTATGAGGGAGGGAGATGCAGGGTAAGGGTGGGATAGGGAGTGTAAGGCAGTTCTGGGAAGTTTAAGAACAGGATAAGGGAGGAAAAGGTATTATTAGGGAGTATAAGGGAGAGTATAAGGTATTATTAGGGAGTATAAGGGAGAGTATAAGGTATTATTAGGGAGTATAGAAACAGTATAAGGGAGGGAAAGGGAGTATTAGGGAGTATAAAAGAGAGCAGAAGGAGGAAATACAGTATTAGGGAGAGAAAGGGATTATTAGACAGTATAAGGGAGAATAGGGAGAGTATAAGGTACAAATACAATACAATGACGTAGAAAAATATTAAATAACTATATGTGTTTTTCTTACCATTGTGTTTGGTTGACTTAAGAAAACTCTAAGGTGGAGAAAAGACAATTGTGTTAAAATGATAAAAGAAATTCGTAAGTTTTTTCATAACCTTTTGTTTGTTGTATATTTAATAGTTATATTGACAACAACAACACCACACATCCTCACCATCACCACCACCACCACCACCACCACCACCACCACCCCACCACCCACCACCACTAACAACAACAACCAACAACAACAACAACAACAACCACCACCACCACCACCAACAACAACAACAAACAACAACAACAACAACAATAACACACAACCACCACCACCACCATCACCACCACCACCACACCAACATCACCCACCATCACCACCACCACCACCACCACCACCACCACCACCAACAACCACCACAACACTAACAACCACAACAACAACAACCACCACCCACCACCACCAACAACAACCAACAACAACAACAACAACAATAACACACAACCACCACCACCACCACCAACCACCACCACCACCACCACCACCACCACCTCCACCACCACCCACCACCACCACCAACCACCACCACCAACCACAACATCAGACGTTTACTAAGAATTAATTACTGTTTTTAGTTTAATGTATTTCAATGTTTCTCATCGGTGTTGAGAGAGAGAGAGAGAGAGAGAGAGTAAGTGAGAGGAGAACTTAACTCAGCTCTGAGAAGTTAAATATATGTCCAAGATCTCTGAAAAATGGCCTGGGATAGACATTTTGTGGAATGGCGTGTGTTGGAGGAGATGGTGTTGGAGAAGTGGTGGTGTTGGAGGAGTGGTGTTGGAGGAGTGGTGTTGTGAAATGTTGTTGAGGAGGAGTGGTGTGGAGGAAGTGGTGGTGTTGGAGGAGTGAGTGTTGGAAGGAGGTGGTGTTAGTAAATGGTGTTGTTGGAGGAGGTGGAGAAGAAAGAGGAGGAGTGGTGTTGGGGAGAGGAGAGGTGGTGTTGGAGGTGGAGAAAGAGTGGAGGTGGTATTGGAAGTGGCAGAGGAGGTGGAGGAGAAATGGAACATCAGAAGGAGGAGGAGAAATAATACGAAGAAAGGGAAGATATAGTGAACAAAAAGCACGTCAAGAAGACACAATAGAAGAGGGAAAACAAGGGGTGGAGGAAGAGGGAAGGGGAAGGAGGAAGAAGGAGAAGAATAGCAGGAGGAAGAGGGAAAGGAGGATGAAGCGTCGAAGGGGAAGAAGAAAGAGAAGGAGCAGGGGAGGGGGGTGGAGGGAGGGGGAAAAGGAGGAGGGGGAAGAGTAGAAGGGAGAATAAGAATGAGAAGGGGAGGGGGACAGCAGGAGGAGGAAGGAGCAGGAGGAGCGGAAGAGGAAGGAGGAGGAACAGAAGAACAGGAAGAGGAGCAGGAAGAAGAGGAGGAGGAGGAGGAGGAGGGAGGAAGAAGACTGCAGCCAAGATGGAGGTAGCAAAAACTGCTCAGGTGGAGAGAATTTTAATCGTGCTAGTAAAGTTGGCGAGAGTGAGGGGAGTGGGGGGGAGGAGGGAATGGGAGAGAGGGAGAGAGTGGGGAGAGAGGGAGTAGTGAGAGAGGAGAGAGTGAGGGGAGGAGAGAGTGGGAGAGGGAGGGGAGGGAGGGAGGAGGGGAATGGAGGGAGGGAGAGAGGGGAGAGAGGGGAGTGAGGGAGAGAGTGAGGGGAGGGAGAGAGGAGAGAGGGAGGGAGGGAGGGGAGAGTGAGAGAGGGGAGGGGAGGAGAGTGAGGGGAGGAGGGGAGTGAGGGGAGGGAGAGAGTGAGGAGGGAGAGAGTGAGGGGAGGAGAGAGTGAGGGAGGGAGAGAGTGAGGAGGAGAGGGAGTGAGAGAGTAGGGAGGAGGGAGGAGGAGAGTGGGAGGGAGGGAGGGAGTGAGGGGAGTGAGAGAGTGAGAGAGGAGAGGGGAGGGAGGGGAGGTGAGGGGAGGAGGAGAGTGAGGGAGGAGAGTGAGGGAGTGAGGGAGTGAGGAGTGAGAGAGTGAGAGAGTGAGGAAATGAGAGAGTGAGAGAGTGAGGAGTGAGAGAGAGAGAGAGAGAGAGAGAGAGAGAGTGTGTGTGATTGTCTGTGAGTGCGTGAGGGAAGGAGGGAGGGACGAAGAATCCCTAAACCAAAATCCCCGAATCCCTGAACCCCAAACCCCGAATCCCTGAACCCCAAACCCCGAATCCCTGAACCCCAAACCCCGAATCCCTGAACCCCAAACCCCGAATCCCTGAACCCCTTGTTATAGTGATGATGGAGCCGTATTTATCAGGTACAGGAATTTTATTATTTTAAGCCTTTGTGAAATATTTCTTTCTCTTCCTATCATAATTTCATTCATTTTCTTTTATTTTCTTTTTTTCACTTCCTTGATTTCCTCTCTCTCTCTCTCTCTCTCTCTCTCTCTCTCTCTCTCTCTCTCTCTCTCTCTCACACACACACACATACACACCCATTCCTGTCTTCGTTTGTCTGTCTGTCTGTCTGTCTGTCTGTCTGTCTGTCTTTGCCTCATGTTTGTGTGTGTCTGTCTGTCTCTACCTGTCTGTCTGTCTCTACCTGTTCTCTCTGTCTACCTTCTACCTGTCTCTGTCTACCTCTCTCTACCTGTCTGTCTGCCTCTACCTGGCTGTCTGTCTCTACCTGTCTCTCTGTCTACCTTCTACCTGTCTGTCTGCCTCTACCTGGCCCTGTTTGTCTGTCTGTCTCTACCTGCTCCTCTGTCTGTCTGTCTCTACCTGTCTGTCTGTCTCTACCTGTCTGTCTGTCTCTACCTGTCTGTCTGCCTCTCTACCTGGCTGTCTGTCTCTACCTGTCTGTTCCGCTCTCTACCTGGCTGTCTGTCTCTACCTGTCTGCTCCGTCTCTACCTGTCTGTCTGTCTCTACCTGTCTGTCTGTCTCTCTACCTGTCTGTCTGTCTCTCTACCTGTCTGTCTGTCTCTCTACCTGGCTGTCTGTCTCTCTGTCTGTCTGTCTACCTCTCTACCTGGCTCTCTGTCTCTCTACCTGTCTACCTGTCTGTCTACATTATAAGACCAATATCATAGACAGAGGTGAACAGAAGCCTCACCTGGGCCGACAATATACTCAAATTTATTCTTTATCTTTCATAAGGATAATAATTTGTTATAATTAATATATATGAATGGTGAAATGTTGACCAATAGTGGATAGTTAATGTCCAGGTAACACGGGGTCCAGGTTTTAGGGGTCCAGTTTCCAGGTTGTGGGTCCAGGGGTAACACGGGGTGTTAACACGGGTCCAGGTAACACGGGGTAACAGGGGTCCAGGTAACAACACGGGGTCCAGGTAACACGGGGTCCAGGTACAGGTTAACGGGTCCAGGTACACGGGGTCCAGGTAACACGGGGTCCAACACGGGGTCAGCAACACGGGGTCTGAGGCTCACTGGAGTGTTTGATGAGGCTCCAGTGATGGCCGCCTCAAGATGGTTCACTCGCTTATGTTTTTATTTCACGCGAAGAGAATTTGATTATTGTGAGGAACATGATGAGTGTTGAGGGAGGAAGGAGGGTGATGGAGAGAGGGATGAGAGAGGTGCAGGCGAGGAGGATGGGTGGAAGGAGGAGGAGGGAAGGAGGAGGTGGGTTAGTGGGGAAGGGAAAGAGGGTAGAGGGAGAAGGATGGATGAAGGGGTGGAAGGAGGGAAGGAGGAAGGAGGAGAGAGGGAGGTTGGTTAGTGGGGAGGGAAAGGGTAGAGGAAGAAGAATGGATGAAGGGGGTGGAAGGAGGAGGATGGAAGGAGTGTTGAGAATACATCTGAATAATCTGTTTCTGACTGACTGACTGACTGATGGACTTACTGACTGACTGACTGATGGACTTACTGACTGACTGACTGACTGACTGACTACCCACTGAGAGAATAGTTTCCTCCCTCTCACTGCCCCCTCACACATTCCTCACCAACGCAGTTTATGATATATTTTGATCACACACACACACACACACACACACACACACACACACACACACACACACACACTCACACACACACACACACACACACACACACACACACACACACACACGGGAAGATTATCCTTCAGATTATTTCACTTCATGATTAAACACACCCTAGGGGAGGTTGGTTAGGTTTGGTTAGGTTGGGTTAGGTTAGGTTAGGTTTGGTTAGTTTAGCTTAGGTTTGGTTAGGTTAGGTTAGGTTAGGTTTGGTTAGGTTAGGTAATCTTAATATAAAATATGCTGGGGGTTAATCTTCAGGTGATCCCAAAATCTTCTAACAAAAAATATTCCAATAACATCACATTATAATATTTTAACCCTAATCAACATACATTAATCTCTGACACACCTGACGAATTAATTAGTATCACGACACCTTTTTTTAATCTCAACACTTGTGCCGTAATGACCTGTCCAACACATGCGAGTGACAGAGAGGCTACAGCTGTCAATCTGTCTGTCCTCTCTGTCAGATTATCGTCGTAATTGAAGATGTCAGATACTTTGAACTGACTAATATAGTGTCCAGTGTTTATTATAATATATCATTTATTGACATTAAAACAGTTTATTTATTCGGGAAAATTACTAATACAAAAATGAACAATAACAATAAATTTAACATAGTGATGCTTGTATTTCCTATATTATTACCGATATAAAGAGCATACTTAATATATAATCACCTATATAATATGTTTCCTCTACTTATTTATGCTGAACAATATACCGCTATAGTGGCCAAGAGTCTGAATGTCTCTATAGGTCACCATACACTATGTTATCCTGTACAATTATTTATTCTCTAACAATACAAAGGATGATGGTTTACAATATGTCAAAATGATGAAAGTTTACAATATGTCAATAATTTACCCATGATTACAATATCCTCAACAAAGTCACAGTTTTTTACCATAAGACTTCAGTAATACCGTACTATAGACTAAAGACCGCCTGCAGGTAGGGTCTTATTAGTTTTTTTTTTTTTTACGGGAATTATTCCACCCGGGCACAGGTCAAACGACCCACAACGGAGCCTGGGGGGCAGAAAAAAAAGAACGGAAAGAAATTGTAAATATAGAAAAAAAGGTTATACTGTATTAATCTACACCACGAAGATGCCGGAAAACCAGCTTTTTAAAGTGAGACAGATTGTAAGAGCATGGAAACACAGAAGAAGGCAGAGCATTCCACAGTTTGGCTGTGTGAGGAAAGAAGGAGGTACTATAACGGGTAATTCTTGTGTGACCGACATCCACAGAGAAATGGTGGGCACCGCGGGCAAGACGTGTGTTAAGAACCCACGGCCTTGCCAGAGGTACACAGGATGCCAAATCCACTGAACATTGTCCGTTAAAGTACCTGTAAAAGAGAGAGTGAAGCAACATTGTGGCGAAGAGAAAGGGAAGAGAGATTGTCGACTAAAGGAGGAGAGTCAATAAGACGAAATGCCTTTGATTCCACCCTATCTAACAGTTGGACAGAAGAAGAGCCACCCCAGATATGAGAGCAGTACTTGGAGCTCAGGAGTGAAGTAGAAGCGGCATCTGTACAGCATTCCCAACTTTCGGGAGGCAGCTTTAGTTATACTAAGGATGTTAACTATGACTCGCTACCTGTTGATATATATTACCTGTGTTGGGTGATATAAGCCAGTGTACCTGACAGCTATAAGCCAGTGTACCTGACAGCTATAAGCCAGTGTACCTGACAGCTATAAGCCAGTGTACCTGACAGCTGCGACGGAAAGAGTATTATTCTTATGTTATTATGTGTGTTATGTGTCAGAGGAAATATTGTACTGCATTTACCACCACTATCATCACCACTATAACTACTACCACTACTACTACCACCACTACTACTACCACCACTGCTACCACCACTATCATCACCACTATAACTACTAATACCACTACTACTACCACTACTACCACTACCACTACTACCACTACCACTATCATCACCACTACCACCACTACTACCACCACTATCACTACTACTACCACTACTACTACCACTACTACCACCACCAGTATCATCACCACTATAACTACTACAACCACTACTACTACCACCACTGCATCATGACGCCAGCCTCCCCAATAGCCACACCTTCGCCACCCATTTGTACCTTAATGTAATGTGTCCTATTATGTGGCTATCCCTATCTGTGTTAAATTAGATTGTGAGCCGCAGATCTGCAGCATTCATTGCTGTAGCCTCATAGTCCAATATCTGCAGCAGTTGTCAGGTAGGGGCAGAAGCTCTCGTTCTGAGGGCAGAGCAAAGCCGACCGAAGGAGAAGAAAAAGACAGTCGACATCTCATCCAGGCTGTAACGTAACTTCTGGGCTGCTGCTTCTGTTCGGAGATCACCTCCGCGAGACTGGCGTAGAAACATCTTGCACTTGGTCCCATCCCACCAGAGGTTGTGAACACTAGAGGAGTGAAGCTGCCTTGATTAACGTTTTGAATTCTCTCCCCATATGCCCTTCTCTTGTCGTTCTCGTTCCTCCTATGTGCAGCATCGAGAGCTAGCTTACGGTGACATGCGGCCATGGGATCAAAAATCCTGATGTCGAAGAAAGCTTGCTGTCCCCGCGTCCAGAATCCTCGAGCACTGACGTCCACACGGGCTTCGTTAGATGTGTTTGAAGTCCTGTGTTGGAAGATCTCACCATCCAATGGAAGGAGGGTCGGTTCTACCATGACATCCCTGCAGATTTCCTTCAACATATTTGCTGTGAGGTCCCTTACCTCGTCATGCCTCATGCATATGAAGCCCCCCTTCTTGCACACCATGGCGTGATCGCCATCATAGGAAGAGCCACACATGCATTGGGAGGGCAAACCTTCTACTGGCCGACCGTACCTTAGAGCAATGGCATCTGTAAATTCTTGTTTATTAAGACTGAAACCATTTGCCCTTATCGGTAACGTAGTTAACCAGTTCGAGGCACCCACCTCCTGCGCTATAGCTACTTTTTTTTTCAAATTTTCTGGTACCTGCAGCAATAGTTGCTGCAACTTATCATTTTGGCAGTGCTGTCGATCTGTCGTAATGGACCTACGAATCTTATTTACTTCACTGGTATCCACTTCCCCTGTTGCATTCTGGGCTGTTATGTGGTCCCTGAGGGCTCCCGTGAGCTTAAGTGAATTTTGATGTTCAGTGGCAGCACTCTCCTCTGGATTGGTTAGTCCCATCCCTCCCAGTCTTGATGGAAGTGCAAGAAGTGCTCTTTCTGCTGGGGTTAAGTCAGGGTATTTCACTAATTTAGGAATGAAATTGACACTGATAACTTCTTCCAGAGGGTGGAGGAGGGGTCCGATATCAGGGATAGTACGCATCAGGTAGTTCCAACGATGCTTGACTCCATGGGTGAATGCAGCAAAGGCCGCATGTGGCTCTGTGTTAGCAATCTCAGACAGAGCTTGGATTTCACTAACCCACTCATTCACCTTTCCCGCCACGTACTCGGTCTTGAAGTCCGCAGTGCCAATTACTGCGCCTAGATGTCTTTGGCCGTCCTTAGTTATTTTGACCTCACTTCCGCCAAAAACCTCCATTGCCCGTTCATAATGTTCTGGCTTCACGATGAGGAAGGACTTGCTGGCGTTTGGGTGGTACCCTATTTGTGGACCTCGCGATGTTACCAAGTCCCACCACTTTTTGATGCCCTCCACTTTTCCTGCTCCTGTAAGGTCATCAGTATATGCCACTTGTTTGACCCCAGTTGTTTCAAATTTTATTTCTTGTTGGAGCACTGATAGGCCAATTGCATACATTGCCATTGCAACAGGGTCCTGTGTTGTTCCCTCGGTTGACTGTAAGATGGTATCACCACTACCACTCACTCACTATCACCACCACTATCACCACCACCATCACTCACCACTCATCATCACCACTCATCACCACCACCACTACCACTACTACTACCACTACTACCACCACCCACCATCACCAACACCATCACCTCACCACTATCACCACCACTACCACCACTATCACCACCACTATCACTACTACTACCACTACTACTACCACCACTACTATCACCACCACTACTCATCACCACCACTATCACTACTACTACCACTACTACCACCACCACTATCACCACTTATCACTACAACTACTACCACCACTATCACCACCACTATCACTACTACTACCACTACTACCACCACTCATCATCACACCACTATCACCACTATCACCACCACTAACCACTTCTACATGTTATGGTGTCGCTTGTGATATATGGTGTAGGAGTGTGGCTAACAGTGATGGATGGAGGTGGTGGTGGTACGGGTGGTGATGGCTAGTGGTAACACACACACACACACACACACACACACACACACACACACACTAAACAAACCTCTTATTAAATACTTCAGTGACCAACTTATCACCCTAAGTATTCTTCATGTTAGGTTAGGTTGGTTAGGTTAGGTTAGGTTAGGTTAGGTTCTCTCATCTACCAGACATACGAGAGTTTTATGAAGAAGCCCTTTGCTGTATTTCCTGTTAGCTCCTGTTAGCTCCTGTTAGCTCTTGTTAGCACCTGTTGGCTCTTGTTAGCCCTGTTAGCACCTGTTAGCCCCTGTTAGCACCTTATAGCTCCTGTTAGCACCTGTTAGCTCCTGTTAGCTCTTATTAGCTCCTGTTAGCCTTGTTAGCTCCTGTTAGCCCTGTTAGCACTCTGTTAGCGTGTTAGCACCTTTATAGCTCCTGTTAGCACCTTATAGCTCCTGTTAGCTCCTGTTAGCACCTTATAGCTCCTCCTGATAGCTCCTGTTAGCTCCTGTTAGCGCCTGTTAGCACCTTTATAGCTACTGTTAGCTCCTGTTAGCTCCTCCTGTTAGCACCTGTTAGCCCTTGTTAGCACCTGTTAGCCCCTGTTAGCACCTGTTAGCTCCTGTTAGCACCTCTTTCCTGTTAGCACCTGTTAGCTCCTGTTAGTTCCTGTAGTCTCACTTTATATGCTCCTATTCCTGTTAGTCTTGTTAGCCTTGTTAGCTCCTTCTGTTAGCCCTGTTAACTATATTAATTATAACAAAATATTACCTTATTTAGTCATACCCACAAGATCTGTATATACTGGACTCTTCCTCCCTTGTATATACCTGACTCTTTTCCTCCCTTTGTATATACCGGACTCTTCCTCCCTTGTATATATGTGGACTCTTTCCTCCTTGTATATACCGGTATTCCTTCTCCCTTGTATATAGCAATTTCCTTCCTTGTATATACTGACTCTTCCTCCCTTGTATATACCGGACTTTTCCTCCTTTGTATATACCGGACCTCCTCCCTTTGTATATCGACTCTTTCCTCCCTTGTATATACCTGACTTTTCCTCCTTGTATATACCGGACTCTTCCTCCCTTGTATATACCGGATCTCCTTTCCTCCCTTGTATATACCGGACTCTTTCCTCCTTGTATATACCGGACTCTTCCTCCCTTGTATATATCCTGACTCTTCCTCCCTTGTATATACCGGACTCTTCCTCCCTTGTATATACCGGACTTTTTCCCCTTGTATATACTGGACTTTCCTCCCTTGTATATACCGACTCTTCCCTTTGTATATACGGACTCTTCCCTCGTACCGGACTTTTTCCCCTTGTATATACCGGACTCTTCCTTGTATATACCGGACTCCTTCTCTCCTGTATATACTTCTAATCTTCTTCCCTTGTATATACCGGACTCTTTTCCCCTTGTATATACCGGACTCTTTTCCTTCCTTGTATATACTGGACTCTTTCCTCCCTTGTATATACCGGACTCTTCCTCCCTTGTATATAGGCTCTTCGGACTCTTTCTTGTATATACCGGACTCTTTCCTCCCTTGTATATACCGGACTCTTTCCTCCCTTGTATATACCGGACTCTTCCTCCTTGTATATACGGACTCTTTCCTCCCTTGTATATACCGGACTCTTCCTCCTTTGTATATACCGGACTCTTTTCCCTTGTATATTCCTGGACTCTTCCTCCTTGTATATACCGGACTCTTTCCTCCCTTGTATATGGGCTCGGACTCTTCCCTCCCTTGTATATACCGGACTCTTTCCTCCTTGTATATACTGGACTTTTCCTCCTTGTATATACCGGACTTTTCTCCTTGTATATACCGGACTCTTCCTCCCTTGTATATACCGGACTCTTCCTCCCTTGTATATACTGGACTCTTCCTCCCTTGTATATACCGGACTTTTTCTCCCTTGTATATACCGGACTCTTTCCTTCCTTGTATATACTCGGACTCTTCCTCCCTTGTATATACTGGACTCTTCCTCCTTGTATATACTGGACTCTTCTCCCTTGTATATAACTGACCTTTTCCCTCCCTTGTATATACCGGACTCTTCCTCCCTTGTATATACCGGACTCTCTCACCAGACTCGTCGCCTCCTAATATGACACAAGATAAGGAATTTTTTCAACTTTATATGAATCATAAACCATCTTGAATTTTTTTACTATAATTCTTACGTGTGTGTGTGTGTGTGTGTGTGTGTGTGTGTGTGTGTGTGTGTGTGTGTGTGTGTGTGTGTGTGTGTGTGTGTGTGTGTTTTAATAGTTAATTATAATACAAAACATGACACTCAAATCATTATATTAACTCAGGTACAAATTGATTTAAATATGTTCTTGTCATAATTACCTTCACGTGTGTTGATGACTTACACTTAACTAAACAAAGTGGTTGGTGCTGTAGTGGCCTCAACTAATACATATAATAGTTTATATATACATGTATGTGTGATTAGGGGAGTAAATACACGGTATGGAAGTGTGCTTAAAAATAATACTAGAATTGAATACTGCTACTACCACTACTACTACTATTGCTTTTTTAGAGGCATTTAGCCTCCCCAATAGCCACATCTACATACACATTTTTATTACCTTAATATTAAATATCCTAATACATAAGTAGCTATCCTATCTGTGTTGAATTGGTTGGGCCCGCAGATCTATGCAGCATCAGTGACACCAACAGCCTCCTGGTCAATATCTGCAGCAGTTGTCGGGTTGGGCAAAGCTCTCGTTCCCCTGAGGCAGAGCAAAGCCGCTCCGAAAGGAGACAGTCGACATCTCCATCAGGCTGTATGACGCCTTCTGGGCTGCTGGCACCTGTTTCAGGAGATCACCTCCTGTGTCTGGCGTGGCTCCACACTTGGTCCCGCCCACAGGGTTAAACTTTAAAGGAGTGAAAGCTGTGATCAACGTTTTGAATTCTCTCCCCGCGCCCTTCTCTTGTAGTTCTCGTTCCTCCCTGTATGCAGAATCGAGAGCTTGGTTACCAGAATGACATGCGGCATGGGATAAAAAGTCCTGACGTCGAAAGCTCGCTGTCCCGCGTCAAGATCCTCGAGCACTGACGTTAACACGGGCTTCGTTAGATGTGTTTGAAGTCCTGTGTTGGAGATCTCGCCATCAATGGAAGGAGGGTCAGTTCTACCATGAGCGTCCAGCAGATTCCTTCAACATATTTGCTGGCAGAATCCCTTACCGCGTCATGCCTCTTGCATATAAAGCCCCTTTGCCCACACACCATGGCATGATCAGAAGTCATAGGAAGAGCCCACACACACGCATTGGGAGAACGCCACCTTCTACTGGCCAACCGTACCTTAGAGCAATAGCATCTGTAAATTCTTGTTTATTAAGACTGAAACCATTTGCCCTTATCGGTAACGTAGTTAACCAGTTCGAGGCTTACCTCTGTGCTATATAGCTACTTTTTTAGAATTTTTCACAGTACCTGCAACAGTTGCTGCAACTTATCATTTTGAAAAGTGCTGTCGATCTGTCGTAATGAACTTCCCGAATCTCGTTTACTTCATAGTATCCACCTCTATGTTGCGTTCTGAAGCTATTATATGGTCATAAGGGCTGCCGTGAGCTTAAAGTGAATTTTTGATGTTCGGTGGCAATCTTCTCTGGATTGGTTGGTCCCATCCTCCCAGTCTTGATGGAAGTGCAAAGTGCTCTTTCTGCGGGGTTAAGTAAGTGTTTACTAATTTGGGAATAAATAGACACTGGCCTTCTTCCAGAGAATTAGAGCAGGGGTCGATATCAGGATAGTACGCATCAAATGGATTCCAACGATGTGACTCCATGGGTGAATGCAGCACCAGGCGCATGTGAAACCTGTGTTACTTAATCTCAGGTAGAGCTTGGATTTCATTAACCGCTCATTCACCTTTCTCCCGCTACGTACTCGGTCTTGAAGTCTGTAGTGCTAATTACTGCCTAGATGGCTTTGGCGTCCTTAGTTATTTAGACCTCCTTCCGCCAAACACCTCCATTGCCGTTCATAATGTTCTGGCTTCTACGGTGAGGAAAGAGACCTTGCTGGCGTTGGGTGGTACCCTATTTGTGGACCTCATGATGTTACCAAGAATCCACCACTTTTGATGCCTCCACTACTGCTCCTGTAAGGTCATCAGCGTATGCCACTTGTTTTGACCCCCAGTTGTTTCCAAGTTTTATTCTTGTTGGAGCACTACAATGGGCCCTATTGCATACATTGCCATTGCAACCAGGGTCCCCTGTGTTGTTCCTCAGTCGACTGTATGATGGTATCCCCTCTTAGAGCCTTGTTTACTATATAAAGGTCCTGATGGATTCTATAAGGGTTTTCAACATACATTACCGCTTGGACACTTGATCTTGATGTTGTGCAGTGCGGCCTTGCCGGTTAAGTATGTTGAATGCGTTTGAAGCGTCTCGACCAGGAGGCAACACTCACAATCGCGTTGCTCAAATATCTCGTTCTCATGGCGTAAGCTGGCAGCTTCCTCCAGCTTGTTGGCCGGCACAACTTGCAGGTTCCTACTGCTGCCTATTCATCGCTACCACCTCCATTATGCATTTTCTCGATGATCCGCCTCAGCACTTCCCCCACTCTGTTGGCCTACATCCTGGATTCTTATCCAGGAGAATGAGCAACAGGCAAATCAAACATGGAGGTGATGGCAGCATGAGGGATACCCAGCTTTCTTACAGGACAGCAATGGCAGTGCAGAGATTGCTTGCTGAGCCAAGTTATTTGTGCTGAGATGACTCTCTATCAATTGAAGGGGCCAGTACCTCCTCGAGTCTTCAGTGCCTTTTTTCACACCATCCCTCTGTTATTTTCTCGAACAGGACAGCATTCAGTGGATATAGTCACCTTGTCATCATAAGAGGATTTTTTCTTTCAGTTGTTTTCAATGTCTCTCTGTTTGGCAGGACCCTGGTGAATTCCTCTGTGAGAGATCTTACCGCCAAAGACACTTTCCTAAGCATTTTGTTTCCAAACTTTCTTTTAGCATCATCGGTGTTTTGCTTTCCGTCTCCTGCAGATTTAGTCTCCTGCAGTGTTCTTGCTTCAGGAGATCTCAGGGGCCCCCTTCTGCCACAGGTATCAATCTTCTCTTCATTGCTGCCGCATTTTTCTGTGCTTAGTCTTTGTGTCCTCTGACCAAGGCTTAGATGTGGTATTATTGCCCAGTATATGAGGCTAACGGAAACAATAGAGGCGGAGGTCTTAAGAGTGTGCTCAGTTATGGGACTAATCATCTCGAATCATTTCTTTGGTGGCGCACACTTGGGTGGATTCAAACCAGGTTGCTGGCGACCACCTGATAATTCTGAGTAAGTTTTTAAGCCATATGTCCGCATTTTTCCATCGACATGCCATTCCACTGTGGTGGCTGTCTCTCATTCACCGTGGACTGTGTGTGCTGCTATTGGTTCAGCGTTAATTCGTACTGCTACAATTTCAGGTTGAGGTAGACTCACTGCTATCATTTAGGATATCTCATCGGGCGGCTGGGTCCCGGCGATATCCTGTAACTTAGCCTCCTGTGTCCGGGGTCCCTGCCATGAGGAGGTTACAAGGGTTATAGCAATTGTTTCCTTTTTGCAAGCCATATACAAGGTCAGTTGTTTCTCCACACAAACACAGCTAGTGCAATTTTAATTTGCCCAGCTGCTTCAGACACAACAATGTCTGTCACCCAGCATAATGATCTGCCTTGGGCGGCAGTACGTCAAATCTCCGAACATCTGATTTGGTCCCAGGCACAAGATTATACTGGTTCTTTTGAGGGAAGAAGAGCAGAGGTGACAGGCTGGACCTACTTTCTGTGTCCCGGTAGTAGGGGCATACGTGCGCGCGTGGGTATGTAAATACCCCAAGGGCGACCAGCCACACATCAGAAATGATACTATGAGCAAAGTTTGTCACACCAAACATTGTTTATATATCAACAGCACCAAATAACTACTACTACTACTACTACTACTACTACTACTAACAATATATATGTGTGTAGAATTAGACAAATCTTGGCAAAACTAAAAAATAGACACTGCAAACAAACACAAAGACAAAGACAAGGTAAACAAATTAAAAGCAAAACAAGCAGACAGGCAGGTGGCAGATGCCAGCAGGCAGACACCAGCAAGACAGACAAACAAACCGATGTAATAGACCTTGGGCAGAGACAAAGACAGACAAACAAACCGACGCAATAGACGGGTAAACAAAGACAGACAAACAAACCGATGCAATAGACGGGCGACAAAGACAGACAAACAAACCGATGCAACAGACAGGTGGGGCAAAGACAGACAAACAAACGATGCAGCCAGGCAGGCAGAACAAAGACAGACAAACAAAGCCGATGCGTAGACGGGTAGAACAAGGAGCAGACAAACAGAAGCCGATGCAATGGAGCAGGTGCAGAACGAAGACGAGACAAACAAGCAAAATTTGAACCCAGATTTAGAACAAAGACGAATAAACAAACCGTGCAATAGACGGGTAGAACAAAGACAGACAAATGAAACAGATGCTGACTGAACCCAGGTAAGAACAAAGACGAACAAACAAACATATGCAATAGACGGGTAGAACAAAGACAGCCAAACAAGCCGATGCTGCAATAGACGGGTAGAACAAGAGACAATAAGCAAACAGATACCCAATAGACGGGGTAGAGACAAAGACAGACAAACAGAAGAGCCTGTGAACGCTTGTTTATATATCCAGCACAAATAACTACTACTACTACTACTACTACTACTACTACTATTACTACTACTTTTTTTTTGGCTCAGCTAAAACTTCACCATTTATTTACCTTAATATTAACTACTTATACTACTACTACTACTACTACTACTATACTACTACTACTACTACTACTACTACTAACAATAATAATAATAATAATAATAATAATAATAATAATAATAATAATAATAATTAAACAAATCTTGACAAAACTAAAGAAATAGACATACAAACAAACACAAGACAAGGTAAACAAATTAAACAAAAACAGACAGACAGGCAGGTAGACAGATGTAATAGACAGACATAACAAAGACAGACAAACAAACCGATGCAATGACGACGGGCAGAACAAAGACAGACAAACAAACCGATGCAATAGACGGGTAGAACAAAGACAGACAAACAAACCTACGCAATAGACGGGTAGAACAAAGACAGACAAACAAACCGATGCAATAGACGGGTAGAACAAAGACAGACAAACAAACCTATGCAATAGACGGTAGAACAAAGACAGACAAACAAACCGATGCAATAGACGGGTAGAACAAAGACAGACAAACAAACCGATGCAATAGACGGGTAGAACAAAGACAGACAAACAAACCTACGCAATAGACGGGTAGAACAAAGACAGACAAACAAACCGATGCAATAGACGGGTAGAACAAAGACAGACAAACAAACCGATGCAATAGACGGGTAGAACAAAGAACAAACAAACAAACCGATGCAATAGACAGGTAGAACAAAAGACAGACAAACAAACCTACGCAATAGACGGGCAGAACAAAGACAGACAAACAAACCTATGCAATAGACGGGTAGAACAAAGACAGACAAACAAACCGATGCAATAGACGGGTAGAACAAAGACAGACAAACAAACCTATGCAATAGACGGGTAGAACAAAGACAGACAAACAAACCTATGCAATAGACGGGTAGAACAAAGACAGACAAACAAACCGATGCAATAGACAGGTAGAACAAAGACAGACAAACAAACAGATGCAATAGACAGACATAACAAAGACAGACAAACAAACCTACGCAATAGACGGGTAGAACAAAGACAGACAAACAAACCGATGCAATAGACGGGTAGAACAAAGACAGACAAACAAACAGATGCAATAGACGGGTAGAACAAAGACAGACAAACAAACCATGATGCAATAGACGGGTAGATAACAAAGACAGACAAACAAACCTACGCAATAGACGGGTAGAACAAAGACAGACAAACAAACAGATGCAATGAACGGGTAGAACAAAGACAGACAAACAAACCGATGCAATAGACGGGTAGAACAAAGACAGACAAACAAACAGATGCAATAGACGGGTAGAACAGACAGACAAACAAACCGATGCAATAGACGGGTAGAACAAGACAGACAAACAAACCGTGCAATAGACGGGTAGAACAAGACAGACAAACAAACCGATGCAATAGACGGGTAGAACAAAGACAGACAAACAAACCGATGCAATAGACGGGCAGAACAAAGAGACAGACAAACAAACCGATGCAATAGACGGGCAGAACAAAAACAGACAAACAAACCGATGCAATAGACGGGTAGAACAAAGACAGACAAACAAACCGATGCAATAGACGGGTAGAACAAAGACAGACAAACAAACCGATGCAATAGACGGGTAGAACAAAGACAGACAAACAAACCTACGCAATAGGGCAGGACAAAGACAGACAAACAAACAGATGCAATAGACGGGTAGAACAAGACAGACAAACAAACCTACGCAATAGACGGCAGAACAAAGACAGACAAACAAACCGATGCAATAGACGGGCAGAACAAAGACAGACAAACAAACCGATGCAATAGACGGGTAGAACAAAGACAGACAAACAAACCGATGCAATAGACGGGTAGAACAAAGACAGACAAACAAACCGATGCAATAGACGGGTAGAACAAAGACAGACACAGCCAGATGTCCTCCACCTCCCTTTGGTCGTGTCATGTTTTCACAAGACTGAAAGAAAATGTTGATGTGAAGGAACTTATTCTTGAGACAATGTGGAACAGCTGTGAGAGGCAGGTGAGAGAGAGCAGCTATGAGAGGGGCAGGTGTGAGGAGGCAGGTGAGAGAGGCAGGTGTGTGAGAGGCAGGTGTGTGAGAGAGGCAGGTGTGTGAGAGAGGCAGGTGTGTGGGAGAGCCAGGTGAGGAGGGCAGCTGGGTGAGAGGCAGGTGGGGAGGGCAGCTATGAGGAGGGGCAGGTGTGTGAGAGGAGGGATTGGGTGAGGAGGGACCAGCTATGTGAGGCCAAGTGAGAGGGGCAGCTAGGTGAGGGAGGTAGGTGAGAGAGACAGCTATGAGGCAGGTGTGGAGAGGAGGGCAGGTGTGTGTGTGAGAGAGGCAGGTGTGTGTGAGAGACAGCTGTGTGGTGGGTGACAGAGGTTGCTGTGAGAGGCAGGTGGTTGTGACAGGTGGTTTAGAGGGGCAGATGGTTGTGACAGGTGGTTTAGAGGCAGGTGGTTGTGACAGGTGGTTTAAGAGGCAGGTGGTTGTGACAGGTGGTTTTAGAGGCAGGTGGTTGTGACAGGTGGTTTAGAGAGGCAGGTGGTTGTGGGAGGCAGGTGGTTGTGGGGCAGGTGGTTGTGGGAGGCAGGTGGTTGTGGGGGCAGGTGGTTGTGGGAGGCAGGTGGTTGTGACAGGTGGTTTAGAGGGCAGGTGGTTGTGGGGGCAGGTGGTTGTGGGGGCAGGTGGTTGTGGGAGGCAGGTGGTTGTTACAGGTGGTTTAGAGAGGCAGGTGGTTTGGGGGGCAGGTGGTTGTGTGGGAGGCAGGTGGTTGTGACAGGTGGTTTTAGAGGCAGGTGGTTGTGGGGCAGGTGGTTGAGAAGCAGGTGTGAAAGAGGCAGGTGTAGTGGCAGGTGGCTGAAGGCAGGTGTGAAAGAGGCAGGTGTGAGAGGCGGGTGGTTTTGAGAGGCAAGTGAGAGGTTGTGAGAGGCAGAAGCATTGTGTTACATCTCATAAATTCACGATGATGTGAATTCGATGTAGTTTCTCTCTCTCTCTCTCTCTCTCTCCTCTCTCTCTCTCTCTCTCTCTCTCTCCCACCTCTCTCTCTCTCCCCTCTCTCTCTCCTCCCCCACCTCTCTGCCCTCTTCCCTCCTTCTCCCTCTCCCCTCTGCCCTCTTCCACACTTCACTCCTTCACCCCTCCTCTCCCCACCCCCTCTCCCTACTCCCCTCTCCCTCTCCTACCCCCTCTCCCCTCTCCCACCCCCCTCTCCACCCCTCCTCTCCCACCCCTCTCCCCTCCTCCCACAACCCCTCTCCACCCCTCTCCTACACCCCTCCCTCTCTCACCCTCTCCCTCTACCCCCTCCCCTCTCCCTACCCCTCTCCCTCTCCTACACCCCTCTCCCCTCTCCCCCTCCTACACCCCTCCCTACACCCCTCTCCCCTCCCCTCCCACCCCCCTCTCTCTACCCTCTCTCCCCTTTCCCTACCTCTCTCCCCTCTACACCCCTCTCCCTTCTCCCCACCCCCTCTCCCCCCTCTCCCACCCCCCTCTCCTACACCTCCCACACCCCTCTCCCACCACCCCCTCTCCCACCCCTCTCCCACACCCCTCTCCCACCTCCCTCTCCCTCTCCCCACCCCTCTCTCCTACCCCCCTCTCCCTCTCCCCACCCCCCTCTCCCTACCCCTCTCTCCCTCTCCCCTACACCCCTCTCTCCCCTCTACACCCCTCTCCCCTCTCCACCTCTCCCCTCTCCCTACCCCTCTCCCCTCTCCCCACATCTCCCCTCTCCCACTCTCCCTCTCCTACACCCTCTCCCCTCTCCTACACCCCTCTCCCCTCTCCCCACCCCTCTCCCCTACACCCCTCTCCCCTCTCCTACACCCCTCTCCACCCCTCTCCCCTCTCCCCTACACCCCTCTCCCCTCTCCCTACACCTCTCTCCCCTCTCCCCCCCCCCTCTCCCCACCCCTCTCCCTCTCCCTACCTCTCTCCCCTCTCCCCACCCCCTCTCCCCACCCCTCTCCCACCTCTCTCCCCACCCCTCTCCCCTCTCCCACCTTTCTCCCTCTCCCCACCCCTCTCCCCTACCCCCTCTCCCCTCTCCCACCCCTCTCCTACACCCTCCCTCTCCCTACACCCCTCTCCCCTCTCCCCCCTCTCCCCTCTCCCCCACCCCTCTCCCTACACCTCTCTCCCCTCTCCCTACACCCTCTCCCCTCCTACACCCCTCTCCCTCTCCCCACCTCTCCCTCCCACCCCTCTCCCTACACCTCCCCTCTCCCTACCCCTCCCTACACCCCTCCCCCTCCCTACACCCTCTCCCTCTCCACCTCCCTCACCCCTCTCCCCTCTCCCCCTCTCCCCTCTCCTACACCCCTCCCTCTCCCTACACCCCTCTCCCCTCCCCCACCCCTCCCCTCTCCCCTACCCCCTCTCCCCTCCCTACACCTCTCTCCCCTCTCCCCTCCCCTCTCTACACCTCCCCTCTCCCCACCCCTCTCCCCTCTCCACCCCACCCCTCTCCCCTCTCCCCTCTCTCCCCCTCTCCCCACCCCTCTCCCCACACCTCTCCCCTCTCCCCCACCCCTCTCCCCACCTCTCCCCCCCCCCCTCTCCCCTACACCCCTCTCCCCTCTCCCCACCCCTCTCCCCTCTCCCCCCCACCCCCTCTCCCACACCTCTCCCCTCTCCCCCCCTCTCCCCACCTCTCTCCCCCCTCTCCTACACCCCTCTCCCCCTACACTCTCCCTCTCCTACACCTCTCCCTCTCCCACACCCCTCTCCCTACCTCTCTCCCCTCTCCTACATCCCTCTCCCTCCTGACAAGCGAAGACAGGCAACTGATAGATCTCAAGGCAAAAAAGTCTCTGCAGTGGGGCCGTCGACAAGCAGGGGAAATATCTCTTTAAAATATATCTCGTAAACCTGATTTGAGAAACCGTCTCTCGCTAATGCCTTTTGCGCTATTGTCTCGCCAAATATTCCAGCTGAGATAAAAAGGACATGTCAAGAGACCAGAGGCATCAAAACATAGCCGTGGAGTGTGTGTGTGTGTGTGAGAGAGAGAAGAGAGAGAGAGAGAGAGAGAGAGAGAGAGAGAGAGAGAGAGAGAGAGAGAGAGAGAGCGCCTACATCATGAAAACAGATATTTTTCTTATGTTTGTGAATTGTGTTGGAGACCCCTCTCTCTCTCTCTCTCTCTCTCTCTCCTCACAACACAGTAGTTACAGCCTTAAACACACAATATACACCACACCATCTATACAACACACAGTATACACCAAACTATATACAGTGATACCCTTCAAGCGCCACCTGTTGTATTCAAATGAAGTTGGGGATTTACAGGTGTTCAGCCGTGTACCAGCTAGAGGTGCCATCTTGAACCTCGATATTGTCATGTCTGGATCGGAAATTTTTTAGGTGGTTTTGGGGGGAAATTTAGGGGGGTTTTGGGAAATTATTTGTATTGTTGTGGATTGATTATGTTTGAATCCGAAAATTTGGGGAAGAAATTTGTGGTTTGGAAATATAGGTTTTTGTGGAGGATAAATTTGAGGTTTGGGGAAAAAAATTTGGGTAGGTGGGAAGGGAATTACTTGTAGTGTTATGGACTGGCTCACCCGGTCATCACCGTGGCGGGTAGGGAATGGCGATGATGAAAGAGTGTAAAAATGAACCCAGGATGTGTTGTGGTGACGCTGCTGTACACTTCATTAACAGGGTGATGCGACTGGAGGCAGGATGGGCTGATATTGATGTTATTTTGACTTGACCTGGCCTGACCTGACCCCAGCCTGGCTCGACCCACCTGGCCCACCTGACTGACTTGACCTGGCCCGACCGACTGACCCTGACCTGACCTGGCTTGACTGACCCTGACCTGATTTGGCTTGGCCTGACCTGGCTTGACTTGACCCTGACCTGACTTGACCCTGTTACCACTTGACCTGACCTGACTTGACCTGGCCTGACAGGCTTTTAACCTGACTCTTGACTGACCTGACATGACCTGACCTGACCTATCCTGCCCTTATCCTGTTTTAACCTGAGCTGACTGTCCCTACGCTACTGTAACCTCACCTGCCCCAACACTGACCTTACCTGACCTGACCTGACCTGCTACGATAACATGACAACAGCTGATTGACTACCACCATAAGTTAGATCTTGGAAGGTGTTGACAATGTTTTTATCTCAAGGTCCTCCTGTCAGTCAAGTGTGTGTGTGTGTGTGTGTGTGTGTGTGTGTGTGTGTGTGTGTGTGTGTGTGTGCTGCCACTACTACATACAACACGCCACATAATGTTGGATCAGTTTGACATTCTCTCTCTCTTTTTTCTCTCTCTCTCTCTCTCTCTCTCTCTCTCTCTCTCTCTCTCTCTCTCACGTCCTGACAGCAAAAACCCCCAGAAATTTCATAACTAGACTTCCTTTCACCCTCTCTTCCTTCTTCCTCCTCCTCCTCTCTGCTCCCTCCTTCCGATCTTTTCTTCTCTTTTTCTCCTTCCCTCCCCCTTCCCTCCCTTTCCTCCTCTCATTCTCCCTACCCACTTCCTCCTCCTCCTCCTCCTCCTCCCCTCCTCCTCCTCCTCCTCCCCTCCTCCTCCTCCTCCTCCTCCTCCTCCTCCTCCTCCTCCTCCTCCTCCTGGCTTTACCCAGTTGTTCATACACTTGCATTCGTTCGAGCTATTGGTTGCCTTGTAGGTGTGGTAGTTCCATTATTATATGGGTGTGGTGGTTCAGTGTATAGATGTGGTGGTTCAGTGTATAGATTGTGGTTCAGTGTATAGATGTGGTGGTTCAGTGTATAGATTGTGGTGGTTCAGTGTATAGATTGTGGTGGTTCAGTGTATTGGGTGTGGTAGGTCAGTGTATAGATTGTGGTGGTTCAGTGTATAGATTGTGTGGTGGTTCAGTGTATAGATTGTGGTGGTTCAGTGTATAGATTGTGGTGGTTCAGTGTATAGGTGTGTGTGGTTCAAGGTATAGATGTGGTGGTTCAGTGTATAGATTGTGGTGGTTCAGTGTATAGATTGTGGTGGTTCAGTGGTATAGATTGTGTGTGTTGGTTCGTTATATGGTGTTGTGGATTTCAAGTATGATTGTGGTGGTTCAGTGTATAGATTGTGGTGGTTCAAGGTATAGATTGTGGTGGTTCAGTGTATAGATTGTGGTGGTTCAGTGTATAGATTGTGGTGGTTCAGTGTATAGATTGTGGTGGTTCAGTGTATATTGATTGTGGTGGTTCAGAGTATAGAAGCATACATGTAT
>NW_024720854.1:0-41865 GCF_018991925.1 Homarus americanus | reverse complement strand
TATATATATATATATATATATATATATATATATATATATATATATATATATATATATATATATATGGATCTATATATATATATATATGGATCTATATATATATATATATATGGATCAATGCAGTTAAATCCTTCTTAATCCTTTTTGATGTTTTTACTAAATCTGAACATTTGTATAGGTGAGGGATACACCTGAATCCCCTTGTTACTTTCTTTAGAAAAGTTCCCCATCACCGATATATGGGGGAGGTGACCGCACCACTCTTCGCGCCTAAATAATTCATGTGTTGTTCTGTTATGTCTCTAAACCTCTTAAGTTGTAAAAAAAATCGGATTCACAATGCTGAAACTTATTTAATTTGCATTTTACAGGACCTCAAAGTTTCCCAATCATGAATTTCTATAGAATCACTTTTAAAGGCTATGTTATGTTCGCATTTGGAAAATTAAAGTTCAGGTAGAATAACTGTGGAAGGTGTAAGCTTCAGGTGGTCTAAAATATCTATCTACAATACAGACATCATAATTTGCTGAACACTGATGTTGTGTGCACAGAAGGTGAGTCATGGGAAACACCAAGCTCAAGAAAGGGAGGGGGGGGGGGCTGATAGAAGAACAACATCAGAAAAGTGTGGAAAGCGACAACAAAAGAATTAAAAAGAGTCTACACACACTCTCTCTCTCTCACACACAAACACAAACACACATTCTCAACTAACATACAAAGTATACAAAGTGAAGCCTCATTTTCACATGCAGTAGATTATTATACAACAGTTACATCTCATTCAAAATACTCCCATCTGAACGACGTCTGATTTTTGCAATTCAACCTAACCTAATCTAATCGCCTCCCTAGGATGGCAAAAGCTGCATAAAACATTATCGACCAGAGGGATGATACCATTACGACGATTCATATTAAGTTTCCGACCAAAGTGACTTGGGTAGTTCAATAGTTACCACTCCAGATATCCTGTACAATTACAGAAGCTCGAGTACTCTATATGAAACAGCGCCACTAACCAGTTCGATTCAGTTCACTGTCACTTACATGGATTAAGATCTGTAAACTCAAGTCTAATGCCTTCGTCCAGAACATAATCAATATAAAGTAAGAGAGCTTTTAAATAACACGAGTATATAAACTTCACTCTTATGCTGAGCTCATTAGGGGAGATCATCATTGTAAAGAATAAGAAAACCATTCTCGCCACCATATTCGAGAACTGTATAGGAGGGGAGAGAGAGAATCACAAAGACGAGCTATGCTACTCAACATATTCGGGAATGAGTATACTGCAGGAGGACAGAAAGAGACTAGTGGGATGCTTGCCAATAATATGAATGGTGTATTGAATTAAAACGAAACAGGCAAAACTATAAATAGGAATGGGAAAAGAATGGTAATAGAAGTAGTTAAATAAAATGAAGAGATTTCAAAAATTTCTACAGGACTGAAAATGAAACACGAATCAAAATAGGAATAGTAACACAAATACAATATATTTCTGAGACTGAAATAATGAGTGGTGAAAGTCAAAGCCTGCACATAGAGAGGATGTAAATGAGAATTATCAACGAGAATGAACAGTGACTATAGGAAGGGAAATGAGACAATGGAAAATAGGAATGGAACGTTTAAAAATTAATATACTGAGTACGAAGTCTTTTAAGTTCATCTTATATTTGAATACCGATATGCTGTATCTTAAATTAAATAATAAGTAAACATCATGTTAAATTCATATATCTCTAACAAATTATAAAATACATCATAAATGCATTAACAGTCTAGTGACACCGAGTGAGTGAAATACGAGTGATGATAACAACAATACCGTTGTGGTGATAATAATGAAGAATGATGGTGATGATGGTGTGATGAAGATGAGGATGATAGTGGTGGTGAAGACGACGAAAATGACCATGGTGATTTTATTCTTACACACACACACACACACACACACACACACACATGCTGTTCACGTCTTCAACGAAGATTTTTCCCCAAGAAGACGAGATAATTATTACCTTGTTCTGCTTCCCTTAATATTTTTTTTCTCCATTGATCGGTATCTTAGGGTCATACAGAAGTTGGAATATATGTTAGAAACGTGTTTATATGTTACAATCAAACTTTGTAATCATTTATTTCAAGAAATAACTGAAAATAATAGTAATTTCGCTAAACAACTTGAAACGGGTATTAGTATTACATGTACACAATTTGATTGTAAAAAAAATCAGGCATGTTAGATTAAGTTTGGTTTTAGTCGTTAAGATTTCGCGAAATGACTAAAATTTTCAGCATTTTTAGTCATTTTGTGACATGATGGGTTATACACCTTGTCTGCAGCATTTACAGCATAAATATTATTTCATTCAATAAAATACATTTTTAAACTGTTGAAGGTGAAGTGTCAACCAAACACTAAAGCAATATGGGGGAAAAACATATAATGGAAGCATTTATAATGATATCTTCATGGGGGATATATTTTGGGTGGTTGTCTATACCTATAAAAAATATACTTATATTAGAAATGTACTTCCGTAGGATTGTTATTTAAATTCGGTGAAGGAAACATTGGGAGTCATAGGAAGGTTGACGGTGGCCTGGCCAGAGCCTCGTGATGGCTGGCTCCCTGACGGTCTCCGCTAGTCTCGGTGGCTGCTGACGGCGGCTGTTACAGGGCCGTGGCGCCGTACATCCCAGGGATCTAAGTCAGCATACACAAGGATATGTAGGACTCTGTGTGTGTGGTCAGGGATTCAGGGTTACTGTATATAGCCAGGGAACGAGAGATATAGAACAGGGATTGATTTTAGGGCCGTATACAGGGGTTTAGGGACTGTATAGGTGCGGATGAAGGGCCTCCTATTTGTTGTAGAACTGAGTACCTCTTGTAGGATCTAGGACCTGTAGTTAGGGATATAGGGCCTTGTAGTCAGGGATATAGGACCTTGTAGTCAGGGATATAGGACCTTGTAGTCAGGGATATAGGAGCTTGTAGTCAGAGATATAGGACCTTGTAGTCAGGGATTACGGGCCTTGCAGTCAGGTAAATAGGACCTTGTAGTCAGATATATAGGACCTTGTAGCCAGCGATCTAGGGCCTTGTAGTTATGTTCGGGACCTAACGTAGCCAATCAGGGCCCGACCTGCCCGGAAAGA
The DNA here is from genome assembly GCF_018991925.1 of Homarus americanus. Classification (NCBI taxonomy): domain Eukaryota; kingdom Metazoa; phylum Arthropoda; class Malacostraca; order Decapoda; family Nephropidae; genus Homarus; species Homarus americanus. The sequence continues at coordinate 38,688 of NW_024720854.1, read as the reverse complement.
AGGGGAGGCAGGCTGAGGGGGAGAAGGGAGGGTCTATAGGCCAGATTTTGGAACCAGATATTTTTTTTAAGTCTGTCACAAGTCTGTACATATTTACAGTCAGTCGTCCAGTGCATGTTGATTAGACTCTCGGCCATTCACCTAGGCGCTGGCGTGAATGTGTTTTGAAAAGATATATGCAATAAAATAAAAATCAGAAAATCGAAGTTTTATTCCCAAATTCGGTGACAATATTAAGAAAACATTTTTGGTGAGAATATTTTTGTTTTATATTCGAGAACATAAATAAGGTGCATACGTAGTAAACTAGAAAATACTGTTTTTTACTCAATTTATACAACATATTATTAGTAAAATTACTTATAGTAATAAAATGTAGGTTCATGATATTCATAAGATTCACCTATGGACGTATGTCTTAAATAGTATCAGTGTACTAATAGGTATTTACCTCCTCATGTAACATAATAATGTCATGAAAATCACAGTCACGTGAAGCCAGAGGTTGGGTAGCGACAAGAGTTCAAGGAAAGGTCACAATAACAGCTCCAGGAGTGTGATAACGTGTGGAGACTGAGACTAAGGTATTGTGACTGGTGAGAGTCGGGTAATGGCGTCAATTAACGGGTTTATTTCATATACATACTGATGATTTTCTCTTTGCTGTTTGAATGGGAGTCGATTTTACTGTTCTAGATCACCACGTTTTTACATTTTTCTTATAATATTTTACTTTATTCATCTTAACGTGATTAAACATAACACTGTATATTATATGATTTAATGCTATATCTCTTTTAGTGAATCTTAATGTCAAGTTACTTGCCAGTTTTTCCTGTGTAGAGTAAATGATGGTGTGGAGTGCTGTAAACACCCGTCTCGCCTATTAATATTTAACGAGGGTGAATCTTACTGTTAATGAATACAGAAGAGCAATATATGTATCCATCTAAGGGCTTAATGATTGTATATTACAGTGAATGATAAACTTAAATACCTTTTGTCGTTTTGTGGTTCACCTGTCCATCATTAAGGAAAGGTTAACAATGTCGAAGGTGAGGTTCAAGAAGTGTAGCAGTGTCTTGGGTGTTGACATGAAGTATTAATGTATTTACTCTGACTTATTTAAGGTTCTTTTTAAAACGAGAAATTAAGAGTAAGGTGTTGGAGTAGATTTAGCCAGTCAGCCAGCACCAGGAAACTTAGGATCTCGGTAGTGAGAGAGTTTAAAGTAATACGGTGCTCAAGGGTCAGTTTTAAGAATTCATATATTAGAAACTAATGTAATAAATTTGAGTATCTTCTGTCACATACCAACATTGTTTTGGATATTATCACGTTTTTGGTTAATGGTAAATATAATCTCACGTATCCCAGCTGTATGAGTCATTGTGTTGTAGGATCACTGTCAAGCCCTCAATTTCCAATCCAAGACCATCTCATCTTTACACTGGATCAGCTTCAGAAAGAATATTTTAATCTTGATCATCATATTCAATAAAGGCGAGTAGGTCTATTGCCATCATCGGTGGAGGTTAAAAAACGGAGATGATGGACTCGCTCGCTCGCTCACTCACTCACTCGCTCTTCACATGATGGTTTGATCCCATGAGTGGAAATCTAAAAACCTACGTCGCAAATGGTAATCATAATAAGGTTCCTTTAACTCCTTATTTGTCTAACAATTAAGGATCCGCCAAAGAGTATATAACTGCTGTGTCTTTATGATCTAACAGAATTATTCAGTAGAGGATTTTTGATACTGGCGGTGGGAAAAAGTATCGATTGTGTTTATTGCTAATTGTTATCTGAAACATTGCGGTAGTTAAGGGTTGTATATTAGCAGGATGATAAGTTATGATGACTTAATTTTACGAAGTTTTGTGTTGCTGACGTTAAGTTATTCAAGACGGAAGTTAACCATCTCCAGTGTGCATTTTGACACGTGTTATTTCCCATGTTTTGTTTTTCTTTCATTTCGTTATCTTTTATTAATTAGTTATCTTAGTAAGGGTTTAGAAGCACCGCTGTGTCCCTGAATTAAACAACATTAATGAATGTTTTTGTGTCAGAGTCGCCGCTACACGTCTCCGGTTTCCTTATGTTTAGGATTTTTTTTTATCAAATGTTTTTTTTTAGATATTTTTTACACCTTTTATCGGTGTCCTGATGATCAGGTGTTAATGCAAAGGTTGAAATGGAATGATTGTCTGCCATTTTAAAGATGAGTTTGTTATTAGTAAACGTTGTCCTTATGTTGGTGGTATTATTCTCCGATTTCTCCCTTGTGTTAACGAAGCCTTCTGATTGTACAGTTTTGTTCATCGTAATGACAAAAATTTCAGTATCATAGAAAAGACTATGAAGTAAAATATCCAGATCGATTCATAAAACAAGTATATTTTAAATGACCAGCTGTTTGCTTCTCCTGATCGTCCATACAGGAACCAAAAAACTACTTGAGCTTAGCCTTCAATACCTGGAACCATTAAGGTGTTAGATGGCAACACAGATTACCTTCAAGTATTCAACAACAATAAGATCCATTCACCTTTTATAGGATAACGCTTGAGGAAGGTATGGCTCAGGTAGAGACGGTACCATCCCCGGCAAGGACTCCTGATATCATCTGCATGGGTGAAACTGCTCGAGAACACGATACTAGGATTAAGGAACACCAATGCCTTACTAACCCACGTGATGTAAACATTTTATTACCATAGTCAATCACGGCCTAGACAACTATCACAGAATTGATTTAAATGTTGGTAAAATATTGAACAAATGGGGTGGTTTTTACGCGAAAGTTTAGCTTCATTTACAACTTGACCTATCCATGACCCCGCTTGTTCCTGTAACTTGGGTCAGGCGAGTTTTCGCGTGTTAACTCAGACTCCTGAAGGTGTCGAGTGTGTGTGTGTTCGTTAGCGAGTCATGAAGCTTGTGGTGTTGTTTTACTATAGTTCTCTTGCCTTGTGATTTGGGTTCTATCCTCGGTTAACGTTCTCGTTGTAACGTCACCACTGCTGTTCAACAAATAAGGTCTTTAAGCGCGTAACAAGTTTAATAAAGTTAATAAATACACAAGTTCATAATGCGAAATATAACTTGAAGAATGTTATATACTTACCACAGGTGTTTTCTCGGTATAGTATGATATAATTAGTAACATCTGTACTAAATGGATAGATCAATCCCGGTATACTCTTGATATACTTACTAACGGCAGGAGGGCACTCGTATAGTAGGCCCATACTTTGGCTCTACATCTACCGTAATGTTGGCGCTACGAGGAACAACGATATACGGTATATGATTGAAGTTTGTAAGGTGGTTTGTATATTGTAGGACAGGTAGTTAATAGCAGCCACTCCTCAGGTACAGGTTCAGAGATGTGTGACTTTGTGATGTGTGACTTTATATGAGCCCTTAAAGTCAAGGATCTAAAATCTTGTACCTAGGGATGTGTCGCCTTATAGCCAGGGATGTGTCACCTTTTAACCAAACCTAACCTAACCTAACCTAGCCTAGTCTAGCCTAACCTAGCCTTACCTAATAGAGTTTATATTGACTTCAGTTCCGAGGCGTTGGGAGGTGGTAATTGTGTGTGTTAATTGCTGTTGGGGTAAGACATGACCCGTCTTTCAGCTGTCTCATGGTCTTGGAAGCTGGAGTAAGGTGAGGACTGTTGATTTGGTGGAGGTGGGAGGAGGGGGATAAGGGTGTAGATGAGGAGGAAGAGAAGAAGAAAGGAATTGGAGAAGTAGGAGGAGTAGAATGAGGAGGAGGAGGGATAGGAGAAGGGATAAAGAAAGAAAAAGAGGAGGAAGAGAAGATGAGGAAAGGAGGAACGATAGGATGAGAAGGATCAAGAAAAGATGGTGAAGAAAGAGGGAGGAGTGGGAGGAGGAGGAACAAGAATAGGAGGAGGAAGAGGAGAAACACGAGTAAATGGAGGAACAAGAGTAGATGGAGGAACAAGAGTAAGAAGACAGGAAGCAAGTAAGCAAGGCTGATTTAACCTTCGAAAGTTATTATTAAACAACCTCCTGGAAATACACCCGTCTGTTTATTCACCTGTAATATTTGGGCTTCAAGTCTCGTTATTTTTTTTTATCTAGGACGATCTATGTAATGGTTAAGATGGGTGAAGGTGGTTTTTTTTCAGGATGTTCTGTATGATGATTTGTTGATTTCGTGACGAGTGATGGAGCTTGGTGTCTGATGATGCGCGTTGAGCTGAAATGTTTTGTGGTATTTTTTTTTTAGCGAAAGCAGTAGTAGTAGTGGTGGAGGTGTGGTAGTTATAGTAATGGTAGACGTGGTATGGTAGTGGTAGAGGTCGTATGGTGGTGGTGGTGTGGTGGTTATAATAGTGGTGGTGGTAGTAGTAGTGGTGAGGGTGGTATTATTATGAGTATTAGTAGTCGTGATAGCGGAAGTTATTTATAATAGTGGTAGAGTCGTATGGTGGTGGTGTGGTGAGGGTAGTATTAGTAGTCGTGGTAGATGAAGTTATTTATAATAGTGGTAGAGGTGGCATAGTGGTGGTGTGGTGAGGGTAGTATTAGTAGTCGTGGTAGAAGAAGTTATTTATAATAGTGGTAGAGGTGGCATAGTGGTGTGGTGGTGTGGAGGGGTGGTATTATTATGAGTGAAGGAGTAGTCGGTAGTGGAAGTTATTTATATTAGTGTGGTAGAGCTATGGTGGTGTGTGGTGGAGGTAGTATTAGTAGTAGTGGTAGAAGAAAGGCGAGTACTTAGTGGTAGAGGTATAGTGGTGGTGTGGTGGTGGGTGAGGTGGTATTAGTAGTCGTGGTAGAAGAAGTTATTTATAATAGTGGTAGAGGAGGCATAGTGGTGGTGTGGTGGTGAGGGTAGTATTAGTAGTCGTGGTAGAAGAAGTTATTTATAATAGTGGTAGAGGAGGCATAGTGGTGGTGTGGTGGTGAGGGTGGTATTAGTAGTCGTGGTAGAAGAAGTTATTTATAATAGTGGTAGAGGTGGCATAGTGGTGGTGTGGTGGTGAGGGTGGTATTAGTAGTAGTGGCAGAAGAAGTTATTTATACTAGTGGTAGAGGTGGTATAGCAGTAGTGGTGGAGGCGGTATTAGAAGTCGTGGTAGAAGAAGCTATTTATACTAGTGGTAGAGGTAAGTATAGTGGCGGTGTGGTGGGTGGTGAGGTGGTATTAGTAGTCGGTAGAAAAAGTTATTTATAATAGTGTGTGGTGGGCATAGTGGTAGTGTGGTGGTGAGGGTGGTATTAGTAGTAGTGGTAGAAGAAGTTATTTATACTAGTGGTAGAGGTGGCATAGTGGTGGTGTGGTGAGGGTGGTATTAGTAGTCGTGGTAGAAGAAGTTATTTATAATAGTGGTAGGGGTGGCATAGTGGTGATGTGGTGGTGGTGAGGGTGGTATTAGTAGTAGTGGTAGAAGAAGTTATTTATAATAGTGGTAGAGGTGGCATAGTGGTGGTGTGGTGGTGGTGAGGGTGGTATTAGTAGTCGTGGTAGTGGAAGTTATTTATAATAGTGGTAGAGGTGGTAGTTGTCATATCATTGTTTGTTTATGTCCGGAATAAATGATTGGAGGCGCCGTAACCTTCCTTCATAGTAAAGTTACAAGCAGAGATGAACAGCTTAACAGTAATAAAATCATAATCATATGAGAAAAAACGAGCCTTGAGGTTTAATATTACCTTAATGCTTAATTAACGAGAAAATCAACTTTGTATAAACTGGTGACTCTTAAAACTGCAGAAGTTACGCTGTCGTTTGGTAAAGAGCAGATATTCCAGGGAGAAACAGCCATCTAACCAAACATAAACCTAACCTAACCTCATTCCCCAATTAGCGTTACAGTGATTTATCTCGGTGATATAAGCTCGGGTGGAGATTTCTCAGGTGTTCCAGTGAGTGTGTAGTTAGTAATTAGCTTCATTATTTTTACTTGAACCTCCTCGTGCTGTCAAGGAAATAAATCGACCCTGGAAGAATATTTTGGTTCATTCATACAATCATTTATTCTTTAATATTCTTTATTTCCTTTTACAACATCAGAAAATAATTAAGGTCGACTATAAATGCTTGACTCAATGAAGCGATTTTTTTTATTAAACTTTCCTTTAAAACAGGCGAGAATATTCCGCTACACCTTTCCCAGTCATTTCAGTAAAAAAAATCAATGTCAAGAAATAAACATTTGGCTCAGTAAAGGAGATATTTTTTCTTATACAAGTCACTTTATTAGTTAACTCAGGCAAGGCAAGCCAAAGACTGTGGCCGTCTTGTGAGAGATGCGAAGGGTGTGTGGTGTCGTCTTGAAGATGGGAGATAATGAATACACTAATGTTCCATCTCTCCCTCCACCATCACCTCTCCCTCACACACTACCCTCCATCATCACCTCTCCCTCACACACTACCCTCCACCATCACCTCACACACTACCTCCACCACCTCACACACTACCTCCACCTCATCACCTCCTCACACACTACCTCCACCATCACCTCTCACACTACCTCCACCATCACCTCTCCCTCACACACTACTCCCCTCCACCATCACCTCCCCACACACACCACCTCCACCATCACCTTCCCCACACACTACCTCCACCATCACCCCCACACACCACCTCCACCATCACCTCCCCACACACTACCCTCCACCATCACCTCACACACCACCTCCACCACCTCCCTCACACATTCATCTCCACCATCACCTCACACACCACCTCCACCTCTCACACACTACCTCCACCATCACCTCACACTACCTCCACCATCACCTCTTCTCACACACTACCCTCCACTCATCACCTCCCCACACACTACCCTCCACCATCACCTCTCCCCACACACTACCTCCACCATCACCTCTCCTCACACACTACCCTCCACCATCACCTCTCCCCACACTGCCACTCCACCATCACCTCACACACTACCCTCCACCTCTCCCTCACACACTACCCTCCACCATCACCTCCCCCTCACACACTACCCTCCACCATCACCTCTCCCTCACACACTACCCTCCACCATCACCTCTCCCTCACACACTACCCTCCACCATCACCTCCCCCTCACACACTACCCTCCACCATCACCTCCCCCTCACACACTACCCTCCACCACCACCTCTCCCTGAAACTGAACCCCTTACAAGTTACCATCGTCTTCATCTACAGTAGAGGGCGACCGTATTGAGGCTGGACACTGCAACAATATCTTATACACACACACAGACACACACCTACCTACCTGGAGTGGTAAGGACAGAAGACGTCCAGGATCACACCAGACTTGCTATCCAGTCCTCTATAGACGTTCCTGAAGTGGTGTGTCTTGTCATACTGTATCTAGTTACCGTCTTATCTTGCCAGTTATCGTGGTAATGTTGGATATCTTGTTAGTGTCTTATCTTAGGTTTGAAGATTTTGCTTGAGACTTGGGTTGAAATAACTACTGTCGGGTTGATTTTTTTTTGTTTTGTATTATGATGTTGTAGTCTGATGATTTTGCAATATTACATTTTCTTAACTTTCCGTAGGTTGAATAATTTTGAGCGCTAATGTTGATGAGAATGTTAGTACTGTATAATATGAGGTATTTATTGTAGTAATGTTAGTTTTCGTCAGTTTGGGTAATTTTTAGCGTCAGTTGTTAATAAGTTAAGGTTAGCTTTGTGTTAACTGCTGATAGCTTCATACAGTATGTTGTTAGCTTTCCTTAGGTTAATTATATTTTAGTGGCACCATTTTACCTAATTTTGTCTCTGGTTTAACAGTTGGGAACCTAAAACCTGTGGCATTTACCGATGAATGTTAAAACCAGCTTTTTGGCACTAAACCTACATTAATTGGCCAATCAATTGATGAATCCTTTCTCTTACACAAGTATTCTCAAGGTATTAGTATCCGAGTAAATATTGATTGTATGTCATTTGATAGCACTATGTAAGATCAAGCATCGGGCTTCTTAAAAAGTTTTGTTTAATTCTGTAAATGCTTAAGGAGCTGAAGGTGGATCTCTTCAGCACCTTGTGGCCTTAGAAGACAGAGGTAATTCACGATGTATTATTTCGATAAGAGACAAATTAATCTGTTCTCCTGTTCAAAAGATGATAACAACTTAGCAATAATGTCTAATTTTGCTCTGTGGGGTTTGTGGACTAGATCATTTGAGTATCTTCCTACCTGTGGCTTCATCATTTGTAAATCTCTTCACCTGTGTTAATTGTACCTGTATTAGTGCTTGTACCTGTGTTGCTACCAGTTGTAAATATCACTGTTAAATCCACCTCTCATTAGTGGCTGTACCTGTACCTGCGCTTTTATTAGTAAATCTCAATACCTGTAATAAGTGTTAATATTTGAATCTGTACCTTTACCGTTTGTTTTTGAGTACATCGAATTAACCCATTATGATATGTTATCCCCTTGAGTACGATGCATTTAGTTAGGCTTTAGTGTATATCTTAATAGCTAAGTATAAGAGCTAAATGGGGAAGGAATGTGCTGACTAAAGTGTGTGTGTGTGTGTGTGTGTGTGTGTGTGTGTTAGAACAGTACAAAAACTCAAATGTTGGTGAGAACATTGAATTCTCTTTGGTTTATAAACGTGAATATCAACATAAGTGTTACGATCTATTTGTTAGTTTTAATACAACTAAACCTCAGCTATAAGAAAATTAGGTCGTGGTTGCTATAAGAAAATTCACTCATTTGGTTTAGGTTTAATGCAACTAAACATCAGATATCAGAAAATTAGGTCTTGGTTTAATACAACTAAATTCCAGCTATAGGAAAAGTAGCTCATGTGGTTTAGGTTTAATACAACTAAACCTCAGATACAAGAAAATTAGAAAGTGGTTTAGGTTTAATACAACTAAGCCCGAGCCACAATTAAAGACAATCATTTTTGTGCAGTTTTAGAAATTATTAGTGGCAGATACGACAAATTAGGATCCCAATTATTGTTTATTACGCACCAAGCCTGACTCAATGATGATGCCGAAGGTGAGAGGCTGTGTAGGAATGTGGCAAGGACTCTCAGCTACCATTTTGTAGGTGTATGTGTGTGCTGGGTCGGCCGTCACCAGCATACACAGGGAGGCAGGTCTTGTGGCGGCGACCCGAGCTGAGGTTACGGCAAGGTTCGTTGATTGTGGTGAGGGTAGTTTTAAGAATGTTGGTGATTTCTGTGGTGGTGGTTGTGGAGTGTGATGGTGGTGGTCAGTGTGGTGGGTCTTTTAATGATGGTGATTTTTGTGGTGGCTGTGGTTGGTTGGTGTGATGGTAGTTGATGGTGATGTTGGTAGAATTGGTTGGTTGAGGAGTATAGTGATTGTCTAAAAGGGTGGTAGTAGATGTGGTAGTTGTTTTGGTAGTGAGTGAATACGATGCAGATGATGTGGTGATGGTTGTGATGATTTTGATGGTGATGATTGTTGGTGGTAGTAATGGTGGATGTGATGTAGGTGGTAGTAGTGGTTGTGGTGCTTGTTGTGGCAATTGGTTATGTTTTTGTGGTGGTTATAGAAATAGTGGTGATGGTGGTGATGTCTGGTGGTAGTGAATGGCGTCTTTTAGTGGTGATGGTGTGTCGTAGTGGTGATGAATAAAGTTATGGTGATGGTAGTGATTGTGAAGGAGGTATGGTAGTTATGTTGTCTGGTCTTGCCTCCAGTAACACGGGGGTAGTGCAGTGTGTTGTGGTTGTCATGGCGATGGTGGTAGTCGTGACTGGTGGTAGCAAAGATAAGAGTTTTGGTTACTGTGGTGGTAGTGGTGGTGGTAGTAATGGTGGTAGTGAGGTGTAGAGGCGTGTATTTTGTAATGGTGTCTGGTGATGGTGTAATGGCGTACGTGATAATTTGTATTGGCGTCTGTGACAACTTGTACTGGCGTCTGTGATGGCTTGTATTGGCGTCTTTGATGGCTTGTATTGGCGTCTGCTAAGACTTGTATTGGCGTCTGTGATAACGTGTATTGGCGTCTGTGACAACTTGTATTGGCGTCTGTGACAACTTGTATTGGCGTCTGTGACAACTTGTATTGGCGTCTGTGACAACTTGTATTGGCGTCTGTGACAACTTGTATTGGCGTCTGTGACAACTTGTACTGGCGTCTGTGATGGCTCGTATTGGCGTCTGTGATAACTTGTATTGGCGTCTGTGACGACTTGTATTGGCGTCTGTGATGGCTTGTATTGGCGTCTGTGATAACTTGTATTGGCGTCTGTGATAACTTGTATTTGCGTCTGTTAAGGCTTGTATGGGCTGCTATGGCCATGGTGTAGTGGCGGCTATGGACATGGTGTAGTGGCGGCTATGGCCATGATGTAGTGGCGGCTATGGCCATGGGTGTAATGGCGGCTATGGCCATGGTGTAGTGGCGGTAGTGGGGGCTGTGTATAATGTAGTGGCGGCTATGGCCATGATGTAGTGGCGGCTATGGCCATTGTATAGTGGCGGCTGTGTATAATGTAGTGAATCGGCTGCTTGTCCAATTAACCAGTCCGTTCACACATATTTATATTTGGGTTTTAAGTAACGAAACCCAAACGGTAGTTCCTTTGTTTTATTATAAAAGGTTGTATATATAATTCCTGAGTGTATATCAACCGTAAGTCTCACTGTCTCGGAGTGAATGAGAAAGGGACGGCGTTTATGTATGATAAACGTTTGGTCACGTCCTTTCGATATGAGTTGAGGTGAGCTACTGAAGCTTAGGGGCATCGCAGTGCGTGCTTACAGGAATGCTGAGCTATGGGTCTCGCCCTCTTGGGTAAGTTGCCCGCTCACGTGTCAATCTCATGTCTTACTCATAGACAGTGGAAAGTTACAGGGTGGTGAATCTGAATATAATATCAGATGTATTGACCCATTTATATAATACGTTCTGTTGATGAGACAGGGGCCTATTACATCGCTCGGTCACCTACCAGCCGAGCTCCGTGAGGCCTAAATAACTCACAGAGTACAGTACATCCTAGACAACCCTAACCATGTTATAAACAGATATGTAGACACTAAGCTGGGGAAATTACTGTAGGGGTATTCTCTACTACAGGGGACCTAGACTTTTGTGTCGTACGGGTTAGTATGTTATGAACAATGTTGAATTTGGATGATACTGCCCGGTAATAACAGAACAGGAACATTATTGCCAGAATTAACAGAATAGAGGGAATCGTAAGACTTGGTAGTGCAAATTCCCGTGACAGGTAAAATGGCAAGTTATTATTCAAATCAGCAAAATGTGTCTCGTTCAAGAAAGCTAACACTTTTAATTTCTCTGATACTATTTGAATATCCTTGATAGTGAAATTCATTATAGGAAGTGGAATTAAAGCAGACTTGAGTTTTCGATTTAACGCAAAATGCTGATGAGTAGGCAAGGTCCGTAATGTACTACAAGTGATTTCACAGTAATCAGGAGCCTTGTAATGCCCTTTCACAACTAGCTGCTTAACACCATTTTGGCATTTTAAAATTACAGTAGTGAGATTTGGAAAGAACAAATACTGCACATTGTGAAGGTGAGCGTGGAACACAGTCTTTAGACTAACTGGCCTATAACTGCATTGCGCTAACGCTGTGCGTACATTTGGTTGTATGACTGCCAATTCACATATTCCATCTGCAGCAGGAATAAATGCAAACAATGTAGGCTGGACATACGTGTAGGTGTAGATAAGACGACTTACACCGTGACAGTACCTCAGAATCCTCTATTGATAACAATGAATATTCTTCATCTACTAAGAAAAGTTCTTTAGGCCTATCTAGGGTATACAGTGTGTCGTTCACAAACCAGGGGAAGGGTTCTAAATGCCATGCATTAAACTCATGTTGCCCTCGCATAGGAATGTGGATCAGAATTGCATTGTGCGTGAGGGTTGACTCCAACAGTGGGTAATGATATTGAACCTCATTGTCATTGAAAATAGGAGTTAAATGATACTGCAACTTGGCTATTTTTAAAGCTTCAAGAAGCGTCTGCACAGGCACAAGCTTCGCGTCCACACGTCCTATCCCGGCATCTACAATGCTGTCTATTAGTTCATTTTTAGAGGTTACAATTTTATGAACTGAAATTTCAGCAGCATGCAAATATTCTGTGAAGTAAAGGAGCCATTCTAACGTCGGGATTGCTTTCTGTAACCTAGTAACAATCCTCGAAACTTGGTTAGACTCCATTATGATTGCATTAACCTTTGATTCTAGAGCAGTAATCGCGTGAAAGGTTTGAGAAATAACACGATTCTGTTGAGATACAGCTTGAACGACAACGTTCATGAAACTATTGTCGAATTCATCGAAGCTGTGCTGAGACCATGAAGAATGTCCAATGCTGATTGTAGTTGGCCGTCGACGTTTTCCATCTGACGCGAAAGTACGAGTTAACTTCTACTCGCAGAACGTAGTTTCATACAATAGTCATTTGGGACATTTTGCTTCTGAACAGTCTGTAAGGATGTATCAATCACATTATCATCAACTTGAGGTAAGACATTTATCTGGGTCTTCTTCAGACGATCCGCGTGCACGACATCTGCGATCTGTGCATTAGGCTTCCATATTTTGAATTTGTTGCCTGCTTCTTTTGAGATTATGCGGAATGGACCAGAAAATTTCGCCGAAAGTTTGGAGTTCCTTTCAGGTTCCTGTAACATAACAGCGTCCCCAACGTTCAGTGCGATAGGTTTAGCATGTTTATGTTGTTTGATGATCATTTCGGCGCGTGACGCCGCTAGCTGTGATCGTACTTGGTTATGAATTTCTGTAAAGACATGAATTTGTTTTGCCGCAAAATCATCCGTATTATATACCGGGTATGGCGCCTCTGTAAGGATGTCGTAAGGCAGACGTTTATCTGTGCCATAGACAATATAGTAGGGTGTTTTGCCCGTAGAGCTATTAACTGACCCATTAATCGACGCTGCAACCTGCGGTAACCAATCCTCCCATGCGTATTGAAAACCACTAACGATTGGACGCAGTATTTCTAGGATTTTACGATTGGTTCTTTCAACAAGGCCATTAGCCTGTGGATGATAAGCTGTCACAAAAGTTTGTTTAATTCCATATTGTAAACATATATGCTCTATTAGCTCATTCTTGAACTCTGTTCCATTATCAGAGAGTAGAACTTTAGGCGTAGTATATGGACATATGAGATTCATCACTAATGCATAGGCTACTGCTTCGGCCGTTTTGCTTTTTAGTGGGACCAAGACCACGAACCTGGAAAAATGATCCACACACACTAAGACGTATCCTGATCCCTGATGACTCATTGGGAGTTATAACACATCAACAGCGACTGTGTCAAACGGACGGTCTGGTGTAGGATATTGTAGAATCGGGGCAGGTGATCCTGTCGATCTTTTATGTTGAGCACATGCCAAACAATTAGCTATGTGTAATTCTATGTCTTTCTTCATAGTGTTCCAGAAATACTTCTTTCGTAATTCCGCTAAGCATTTATCACGACCTTGGTGACCTGCTTGTGGGACATCGTGGAACAATGTCATTACTGCTTTGCGCAACGTGTCAGGTACGACTATTTGAGACACATTACCCTCAGGAGATTTTCTCGTCCTATTGAGTATGTTATGTCGTAATTCAGACTGACTTAAGGGAAGAAATAACTTGGGGAGTTTAACATCCTCGCCCGATTCGAGAGCAAAAATAACAGCTGACCAATATGGGTCGCGTCGTTGCTCATCTTCCAGCTGCGAAAGAGTGAATGTTGATACAGGCATAACTGGTGCTATATTTCTTGACTGAGCGTCGGCGACAACATTCGCCCTCCCAGGTAAATACCTAAATTCGGGGTCAAACTCTTGAATTGTCAGATACCAGCGTGCTAATCTGCCTGATAAGTTTCTGCCATGGAACAGTTCGGTGACTGCCGCATGATCAGTAAAAACAGTTATCTTGTAGCCAAAGATAATGTCTTTGAACTTCTGAAGTGCCCACACAACGGCTAACGTTTCTATGTCGTCGCCGAATAACGTGTTTCAGCATCGATTAGTTTGCGATTTGCAAATGCTATCACTCTAAACTTCCCACGCGTGTCCTCTTGCATGAGCACTGCTCCGACTCCAATTCCGGGAGCGTCAGTACAGAGAGTGAAAGGTTGAGTGTAGTCTGGGAATGCTAGAACCGGGGCATTGGTTAGCGCTGTCTTCAATGCCGTAATACTTTCCTCGTGTTCAGCATCCTATATAAACACTGCATCTTTTTTTGAGCAACCTCGTTCGGGGCGATGCTAATGTTGCATAGTCCTTGATAAAGGAACGATTATAACCAGATAATCCGAGAAGGCTACGCACATGATCATTTGAGGTAGGACGCGGGAACTGAGATACAGCTTTGACTTTATCATTAACTGTGTGTATGCCCTCACCGTCAACTACATGACCAAGGAAATGGATTCTGGATTTTAAAAACTCGCACTTTGAGAGTTTTATTTTGAGTCCTGCTGTGGAAAGTTTGGCCAAAACTTCACGCAGTTTTATCAGATGGGAATCGGCGTCCTTACTGACTACTATTAGATCATCCAAATAAGCGCAGACTGTGTTACCAATTAGTCCGGCAAACAGGGTGTTGATCATTTACGCGCCTGAAATCTATGACAGGGCGCCATCCACCATCCTTTTTCGGGACGAGGAATAATGGGCTATTAAAGGGGGATTTTGAGTGTCTAATGACATTCTCATCTAACATACCCTGTACCATATCTTGCACTACAGCGCGCTGGCTATGAGTTAGTCTATAAGCTGGTACGTAAATAGGGTTGGTTCCTTCCTTTAACGCTATATGATGGGATGTTAAATCTGTCTGACCTAGCGTTTCCCCTGGCAAGGCTACTATTTCTGTAGTCGGCAAGCAGCTCTAACAGGCGTGTCTTGCCCTGAGGATGATCGATCACCTTGACATGTGGTGTTATTTGATCTATCCTGGCCAGTCGAGTCTGTTGGCAATTCGCAACAATACCTCGAATTAGGAATTTATTTGGTTGCACTTCGACATTGCTGTGATATCTATAAAATCACACACATAACATCCTTTCTTTAATTTCTTGATAATGTGAAATTGCTCCCGCAATCCCGTAGACTTGTGTGTGTGTGTCTCACAGTAGACACAGCTGATTCCAAGGTCCGGTGATTGGGTCAATGCTCACAAAAATCCTGAGTACAGCAAACCGCCGCTAATTGTTACACAACGTCATCCACAACACCATACCTCAGAATGCTGAGACCATCTCTCAGACCGGATGTGTCATCATCACTAGGGTGGGTGCTGGGTGCTGGTAACTGGGGGTTGTTCACGCCATACGAAAGAATTTTGTTGACAGGATGTTGATTGATGACTAGTCTCAACAACTGCAGTCACGTCCTGTCACACCCTGGGCAGTGAACGAATCATTTGCAGAAACTAATGTTCACTTTAGCTCACAGGATTTTTGCGTTGGTGAATTCCTCATTCTGGTAATGGAGAGTACTCTTCAACATTGCAGGTACTATCTTCCAACTCTTGCTGCTGTAATCACGCTGGGAAGGTGTGTGGTTGAGGTCGAGATATATCTCTGACGCATGATCCGCCTTCCTCTTAATAGGATTGGTAGACAACACCTTCGTCCTAGCGGTGAGCATAGGTTCAGAATGACTCATTGCTGTGTAGGAAACACCTTTAAACGTAACACTATTATTACGTGGATGAACATCTATCATGTTCTTTCGAAGAGTTGGTAGACCAAGTAACCCGTCAGCTGGCAAAATGAACTGCTGAACTATATAAAAGTCCGCGTAGAAGGGCGTACCACGTCTTGAGAATCTGAGTGGTAACGTCACCATTCCTTTGATGCTCAGCTGAGTACCTGAAACTCCTTCGAGCTCAGCGTTACTAGGCCTCCATTTGAATTTGCGGTGAGGGAATTTACGTTGTAACTCGTGATATGATGTCAAGGCCAATACATTAGCGCAAGCACCTGTGTCTATATCAAGAGCCAATCTGGTATTATCCACTCTCACCGGTACTGACAACACTTCCACTTTTCTAAGCGCCGCTATTAATGAGGCCGCTATAGAAGTGCTGTGAGGAGGGGCGGGAACTACCCTATCTATCCCTCTCCTTGGTGTAGTGTGCGCTGGTCTTCCCCCGATGACTTGTCCTGGGGACGTTTCTGCTTGCGCCTATACGACACCTCCGTTTCACTTAGGTCCACTCCCCTAGCTTTAATTAGTATATCGCACTCATGTGAACTATGAGTAGTCGATTTGTGAAGAGCGCACCATTTGCGCGCTGTCTGGGTAGGAGGAGGTGCTGCTTTTGCTACCTCTCTGTTTGACCTTGAGAATGGCTTTGCACCGGGTGTGGCTTTATTTGCACTATTACCTCGGAGCTGAAAACAATCTTCCATTACGTGGCCACGTTTATTACAATGTGCGCACCGTAACGATGTTTTCTGTTTATATGTTCGGCGGGGAGGAGCGATCGGAGCTAAGTGTGTCGCGTAAGGAGTCTGGGAGTGAGGCATCTGAGGCATCTGAGACTGCTGGGGTTGTGGTGACGTCACTGAGGGTTGCGCCAGTAAGGGGCCCGTAGCCTGGGGACAGAGCTTGTTTGCGTATTCCACCATATCCAAGGGTGGTTCATACTGTACTTCCTGTGCCCGGCTATATAAGGGAACACGGACGGAAAGAAGAAAACTTATTAGTTCTATCAACATTTCCACGTTTTCTGGCGGCATATCACCCCATGAGTTGTACCAGCCTGATGACCGGAAGGTCGCTTGCATGTCCTGGCGAACCTGGCCCGCGATGTCAACAGCGTCAACGGGTGTTTCGTTTCGTATACCTGGAATACAGCGATCCAACCATCTGAAGATCCATTGCAGTTGGCCCAGCTGTGACCTACCCCCAAAAATCCCAATTAGCGTTCGCTTGAACTTTTCATAGTCAGGGCTTTGTAAACCAAACGCATTTAAACGACTGCCTGCATAGGAACCCTGCGTTATATGGGAACGTACATATGCTTTCTTATCTTCGTCAGTCGTTATGTGACTATTGCGCATGCTATCTTCACATGCACGAATAAAATGTGCGACCCTATAATCGTCTTGTCCCGTGAAATTTCGAACATAATCGCCGCGCTGCATGATATTAATGACAGTATCAGCTGTAGGTGTGTTAGTGAGGGTGTGAGGGTTAGACGAAGCCATTTTAGTGTTAGTATTAAGCAAATTAGTATTCTTACTCTTAACAGAAGGCTGGGTTAATAAGGTTGTTACCGATTTAGCAACAGACACACTATCACCTGTAACAGGGGTAACTGCTTTAGTATACTTAGGTGAGGTACTATAGTGATTACCAGACCGTAGGGTACGACGGTTTAAGTCGTCAAATGATTCGTCTATAACTTTCTCACTACTTCCTACCGACTCATTTAACTGTGTTCCATACTCAAAATCTATGTCAGTCTGGGCTTGATCATTGATGAGTTGGTTATCAGCAAATAGTTGCGCTAGGCGTTCGATTTCATCTACATTAGACATGGGAAACTTAGAAATTATCTATTAGC
Organism: Homarus americanus; assembly: GCF_018991925.1. NCBI lineage: Eukaryota > Metazoa > Arthropoda > Malacostraca > Decapoda > Nephropidae > Homarus > Homarus americanus. The sequence goes on along the minus strand of NW_024720854.1, from coordinate 21,085 downwards.
CCCCTTGGGTCAATGAATACTTAACAGTAAGTAGATCACTTGCCTCTCATTTACAAGACAATGAATATTAATTGTAGTTAATTTTTAAACTATCAATAAGAAGACAGACACTTACAACTACTGTAAATTATAGGATTTCAATACATTAATCTTACATTCGACACTTTATCATTGAAATAATCCTATCCGACGAACCTATGGGTGTGAAGATATCTCTCGAACGTGTTCATGTGTGTAAAACTATGTAATTTAAATACCTATTTATACAGAGTAGTACGTCTGTATAGAAAATGTGAATCCTTCAAAAGTTCTGAGTGGAGTGGTGGGTGGGGTGTGGGCGTTGCCTCTCCCTAGGATGCGCGCGCTGCTGCTGGTTTCCTTGGCAACGAGATGACGCTTCTGCTTTGGTGAGAGACGAGTCCACTTGATTTAGGTGAGTTCCTCCTCCGGCGATCAGAAAACAGATGATTGGTTATCACACTCGTCGTTCGCTGGCGAAAACTGCCGTGTGCTAATTCTTTCACAGTTCCACGTATATATGGAGATCTGTATGATGACACCGGAATTCGTAATTCGCGCTGACGACACGACAATACTGCTCAGCTGCTAGTGAAATACCAATTGAATTCCAGGTTACGAAACTGTTGTTCAACACTGCAACACTGTAATGTCTAGGGAATGCTGAGTGGAGTCTATCTCAACCGGCTCAATCTGGATATGTACCAACAGGCTGTAATATTTGTATATTACGAATTCTGCACGTATTTGTATGTGACAGAGATAAGGAGCGCTCACTACATATCGTCTCAATACGGGATATAGTTTTAAACACTCGGATTATGTAACGCGTCACTGCTGTGTGGTTTCTTGTTTTTCACAAGACACAGACGGATGATACGACTACCAGTTTGAAGAATCCGTACACACCGCTTGCCACCTATATGAATCGGCTGCTTGTCCAATTAACCAGTCCGTTCACACATATTTATATTTGGGTTTTAAGTAACGAAACCCAAACGGTAGTTCCTTTGTTTTATTATAAAAGGTTGTATATATAATTCCTGAGTGTATATCAACCGTAAGTCTCACTGTCTAGGAGTGAATGAGAAAGGGACGGCGTTTATGTATGATAAACGTTTGGTCACGTCCTTTCGATATGAGTTGAGGTGAGCTACTGAAGCTTAGGGGCATCGCAGTGCGTGCTTACAGGAATGCTGAGCTATGGGTCTCGCCCTCTTGGGTAAGTTGCCCGCTCACGTGTCAATCTCATGTCTTACTCATAGACAGTGGAAAGTTACAGGGTGGTGAATCTGAATATAATATCAGATGTATTGACCCATTTATATAATACGTTCTGTTGATGAGACAGGGGCCTATTACAGTAGTGGCGACTATGGACATGGTGTAGTGGCGACTATGGACATGATGTAGTGGTGACTATGGACATGGTGTAGTAACGACTATGGACATGGTGTAGTGGCGGCTATGATCATGGTGTAGTGGCACCTATGGACATGGTGTAGTGGCGGCTATGGTCATGGTGTAGTGGCACCTATGGACATGGTGTAGTGGCGGCTATGGACATGGTGTATTGGCGGCTGTGTATAATGTAGTGGTGGCTATGGCCATGGTGTAGTGGCGGCTATGGCCATGGTGTAGTGGCGGCTATGGGCATGGTGTAGTGGCGGCTATGGCCATGGTGTAGTGGCGGCTCTGGACATGGTGCAGTGACGGTTATGGACATAAGAAGAAGAAGAATAACAAAAGAAAATAAGGAGTCTGCAATAGGCCGGTTGGCCTGTGCATGGCAGCTCCTGTCGAGAGTTACTACCACTCTCTATCATCCATGAATCTATCCAGTCTCCTTTTGAAACTTTCCAGCGTTCCAGCACTTACTACAAAGTTGCTAAGCTTGTTCCACTCGTCCACCATCCTATTTGTGAACCAGTTCCTTCCTATCTCCCTCCTAAACCTAAACTTATCCAACTTAAATCCGTTGCTACGAGTCCTATCCTGCTCGGATATTATGCGAACTTTATCTATATCCCCTTTATTGATTCCTTTCACCCACTTAAATACTTCTATTATATCTCCCCGCACTCTTCGTCTTTCTAGGGAATGCAAGTTTAGTTTCTTTGACCTATCCTAATATGGAAGGTTTCTAAGTCCCGGAATTATTTTCGTCATTCATCGCTGCACCGACTCTAGTGAATTGATATCCATTCTATAATAAGGGCACCAGAACTGAACAGCATAATCGAGGGGCGGCCTGACTAGCGCAAGATATAGTTGCAATAAGACCTCTGCACTCTTATTACTTACACTTCTAGATATAAAACCCAATACTCTGTTTGCCTTATTTCGAACATTAACGCACTGTTTTCTAGGCCGTAGGTCCGGGCTTACACGTACCCCTAGGTCTCTTTCACAAGTCGACTTCTCTAGGTTGATGTTGTTAAGGCTGTATACGTTGACAGTATTTGTTCTTCCAATATTAAGTACGCTGCACTTGCTGGTGTTGAATTTCATTTGCCATTTTTCAGACCACCCCTGCAGTTTATTTAGATCCTCCTGGAATGCATTTGCATCCTGCCCTGAATTAATCTGCCGCTCTATTTTGGTGTCATCCGCAAACTTGCTTATGTCACTGCTGATCCCAGTATCTAGATCGTTTATGTAGATTATGAACAAGAGTGGGCCTAGTACTGACCCCTGGGGAACCCCACTGGTTACACGGCCCCACTCAAATTTAACACCATCTACGCTGACCCTCTGCGTTCTGTCGGTGAACCATGATTTTATCCAATTTAAAACTTTCCCCTCGATACCATGAGCCTTAATTTTTCTCAGAAGCTTCTGATGCGGTACTCTCTCAAATGCTTTGCTAAAGTCTAAGTAAATAACATCGTAAATTTCGTCATTATCTACTACCTCGAAGACTTTCCTAAAACACGTCACTACACATGGTGTAGTGGCGGCTATGGACATGGTGTAGTGGCGGCTATGGACATGGTGTATTGGCGGCTGTGTATAATGTAGTGGTGTCTTTGGACATGGTGTAGTGGCGGCTATGGCCATGGTGTAGTGGCGGCTATGGGCATGGTGTAGTGGCCGGCTGTGTATAATGTAAAGGCGGCTATGGCCATGGTGTAGTGGCGGCTCTGGACATGGTGTAGGGGTGGCTGTGTATAGTGTAGTGGCGGTTATGGCCATGGTGTTGTGTCGGCTATGGCCATGGTGTAGTGGCGTCTATGGCCATGGTGTAGTGGCGACTATGGACATGGTGTAGTGGCGGCTATGGACATGGTGTGTATTTGGCGGCTATGGACATGATGTAGTATGACTATGGACATGGTGTAGTGGCGTCTATGACATGGTGTAGTGGCGACTATGACATGGTGTGTAGTGGCGGCTATGGACTTGTGTAGTGGCGGCTATGGACTTGGTGTAGTGTCGGCTGGTGGCCATGGTGTAGTGGCGGGTTGGTGAACATGCTGTTGTGTCGGCTGGTGGATATGGTGTAGTGGCGGCTATGGACATGGTGTAGTGGCGGCTCTGACATGGTGTAGTGGCGGATGTGTATAATGTAGTGGCGGTTATGGACATGGTGTAGTGGTTAGCTATGGACATGGTGTAGTGGTAGTCTGGTGGACATGGTGTAGTGGCGACTATGTCTATGGTGTAGTGGCGACTATGGACTTGGTGTAGTGGCGGCTATGACATGGTGTAGTGGCGGCTATGGACTTGGTGTAGTGGGCTGCCATGGACATGGTGTAGTGGCACCTATGGACATGGTGTAGTGGCGACTATGGACATGGTGTAGTGGCGGCTATGGAATTGGTGTAGTGTCGGCGGGCTATGGTGGTATAGTGTGGCGGCTATGGACGTGCTGTTGTGTCGGCTATGGACATGGTGTAGTGGCGGCTATGCCCATGGTGTAGTGGCGGCTTTGGACATGGTGTATGGCGGCTACGGACATGGTGTAGGGGTATTGTGTATAATGTAGTGGCGGCTAGCGGATTATGGTGTAGTGGCGGTTATGGCCATGGTGTAGGCGGCTATGGACATGGTGTAGTGGCGTGGCCATGGACATGGTGTAGTGGCGGCTATGGACATGGTGTAGTGGCGGCTATGGGATTATGGTGTTGTGTCGACTATGAACATGGTGTTGTGGCGGCTATGGCCATGGTGTTGTGGCGGCTATGGCTATGGCCATGGTGTAGTGGCGGCTATGGACATGGTGTAGTGGCGGCTATGGACATTTTAGTGTTATACCTGGACATGGTGTGGTGTTATATCTGGACATAGTATGTTGTCATCTATGGACATGGTGTGGTGTTATATCTGGACATGGTGTGGTGTTTTACATGGACATGGTGTGGTGTTATACCTGGATATGGTGTGGTGTTATACCTGGATATGGTGTGGTGTTATATCTGAACATGGTGTGGTAGCGGCCGGGAACACGATGTAATGGCGGCTGTGTCGGTGGTAGCGTAGCACTAGATGTCCGGAGGAGGGGGGGTGGGGGTGGTCGTGTGGGTAGGCTGGTAGTGGCACTGTTCACCAGCCCCCCCGGCCAGGCCTTTGTCACCTGGACTAGTAGTATTGAGCTCGGCATGCCGCTTCTATCTCTCCCTCCCCCGGGTCTGAAATTTTTCCAAAGCTCTTACGATTATTTTTTTTCCTCGTAGCTGGCGAGTGTTTGATTGATTGGAGTTATACCTTGAACCCCCAAACAATCTAAAATGGCGTACTTTTTCCACCATGACTAGACCTTTGTTATATAGGTTCACTTTGTCAGATTACGGTATAAAATAAACGTTTGTATGATATGAGGAAAATTTACAGCAGAGACAAATATAATAAATGTATGAAGAAAATTTTGATTATATTTAACATTGTTTTTAGTCATATAAAAATTATGTGTTCGGTGTCTGTATTGAAAGAAAGCTAAGGATTAAATTGATAGAATAAGGGAATTATGAGTGCGGCAGCGCGGGTTGATGAGTAACAGTCAGTCAGTCACATAGCCATACACAGTTATTCAGTCATACAGTCATAGTCAGTCAGTCACATAGCCATACACAGTTATTCAGTCATACAGTCATAGTCAGTCAGTCACATAGCCATACACAGTTATTCAGTCATACAGTCCTAGTCAGTCAGTCAGTCAGTCACATAGCCATACACAGTTATTCAGTCATAGTCAGTCAGTTAGCCATAGTCAGTCGTCTGTTATGTAATTGGTCGATTATGTAGTCAGTCAGTCAGTCAATCATTCAGTCAGACAGTCAATTAGTCATTCAGTCATACAGTTAGTCAGTTTAGTAATATATTAAATTTGACGGACGCCTGTAAAACTGCTTTCGACTAATCGTTATATATCATAGTATCGAGGTGAGGTTAGGTAAGGGTTAGGAGAGGTTTGGTTAGGTTAGGTTTGGTTAGATTTGGTTAGGATCTTCATCACCACTAACCATTTTTACCTTGCGTCCACGGAGACCATTATGTAAACAGAGAATTCGTGTGTTTGTGTGTCTGGGCTTATTGCATGTATACACACCTGAGAGAGAGAGAGAGAGAGAGAAAGAGATTGTATTGGTAATGGAAGGAGAATATGTTGATATCCTCCTCCTCCTCCTCTTCTTTTTCCTCTCCTCTTCACCCCCTCCTCTTCTTCCTCTTCTATTTTCTCTCTTCATTCTCCCCTCCTCTTCCTCTCCTCTTCTTCCTTTTCCTCCTTCTCATCTCTTCTTCATTCCATCGTCGTTCATGTTCCCAGGATCTTGCTTCTCTCCCCTCCTATTAGTTCTCTCCCTTCGTCACCTCTTCCTTCTTTTGCTCTTCTTCTTTTTTAATTTTTCTTCCTCCTCCTCCTCTTCGCCTCGTCTCGTCTCCGTTATCTGTGTGTTGTTACTCCATGATTACCACATTCATATGCAGGTGTTGCCCGGGAAGCTTGAGACACACACACACACACACACACCACACACACACACACACACACACACACACACCCACACACACACACACACACACACACACACACACACACACACACACGAAACATTACCATTGAGATATTACCACCATCACCACCATCACCAAAGCCACCACCACCACCACCACACCACCACCACCACCACCACCACCATCACCACCACCACCACCACCACCACCATCACCACCATCACCATCACCACCACCAAAGCCACCACCACCAAAGCCGCCGCCGCCACCACCACCACCACCACCAACACCACCACCACCATCAACGCCACCACTACCACCATCATCACCACCATCATCACCAGCCACCACCACCACCACCCCCACCACCACCACAACCACCATCATCATCATCACCACCACCACCACCACCACCACCACCACCACCACACTACCACCATCACACCACCACCACCACTACCACCATCACAATCACTATCACCACCACCACCACCATCACCACCACCACCACCACCACCACCACCACCACCACCACACCACCATCACCACCACTACCACCACCACCACCACCACACAGCTACCACCACCGCCACCATCACCATCACCACCGCCACCATCACCACCGCCACCATCACCACCACCACCATCACCACCACCACCATCACCACCACCACCATCACTACCACCATCACCACCATCACCACCATCACCATCACCATCACCACCATCACCATCACCACCACCATCACCACCACCATCACCACCTTTCAGCTTACAATCTTCAAACGTCAATTGATTTATTTAAAGATTTGAATATTTTCAAGTTTTATGATAATATAAAATCCAATAATTTTCTTTTTCTTTCTTTTTTCTTTCTTTCTTTCTTTTTATTTATTTATTTTATTTTTGTCTATATATATATTTATTTATTTATTTATTTATTTATTTAGTTTCTATTTATGTATTATTTATTTAATTTCTATTTATTTATTCATTTAAGTATTTTATATAGTTTTCTATCTATCTATTTATTTATTAAGATACTTTATTTAATTTTATTTATCTATCTGTTTATTTATTTGATTATTTTTATTGTGTTTGTCGGATCAGCTGATTTATTGAGAGTCTGGAAAGGTCTGGGTATTAAGTCTTTTACAGGAGAATCGTTTATTTATCTGGTATGGTGTTCACTTTTGCCTTATTTGGTTCTTATCTATTGTTTTATCGTTTGTTAATTTTGACTTGACGGAATTTTGACTTGACTGACTCTTGACAGACTTTTGACTAGACAGACTTTTCGCTTAACAGACTTTTCACTTGACAAATCTTTAATTTTTATTAGTTTTAATTTATGGGGTGTTACTACCTTTATCATCATTATACTGCGTAGGAGTTTTATTTACTTCCTCAATTATTATTTTTTTATTTAATTGTTACGATTAGTTTAATTTATTGATGTTTTTATATATCTATTATGCTTCTTAATTTTGCCTTGTGTAATTTGCTAACGGTCTTGTAATTTTGTTCATAGATAGACAGACAGATAGGCAGATACACTGATAGATAGATAGATAGATAGATAGATAGATAGATAGATATTCAGTAAAATCATCATGCAAGTTCATATTGATTTAACACACAAGTAGACAGTGCAGGTAGACAAACAATATACTACATAAAGAGTGCTGGTATACAAACAATACCGATATATATGACTGTAGGTATACAAACTATGCAGACTGAGTGCAGGGATGCAAGCAATATTCATAGGCTGGAGGTATGCAAACAATATACAATCAGTGTAGGCATACAAACAATATACATGGACTGTAGGTGTATACATATTATACATAGACAGTGAAGATATACAAACACCGGTAAAAGAAAAGAAGTTTGCATTTAAGTGTTTATTCAGTGAAGTTATGTGGAGTCATCAGTGGGATTCTTACACCAGAGTTTGTTGCAGTTGATGGCCAGCGTCACGACCTGTCTTGATAAAGCCTCGGGCATTCGTTGTATAATTCATAAATGAGAAGAAATAAGTGTTTTTTATTGCCGAGATTTATTGTGACAAAAGATTTATTCTAATGTTTCACACCTCTTTAATTCTTTGACTGTTGTTCTTAATTATTTTGTGTATTTATTTTAACTTTTCAAGGAGTTTTATTTTTTTTTCTGGCATCAGTGGAGAGTTTTTTGTTATGTCGTCGTTTACCGCCACGATATTCTCTCTCTCTCTCTGTCTTATAGTTATTTTATTTCAATTTCCTTTGTTTTGTCGTTGGTGTTATGTCTATATTCGTGTTATGTATTGTATCTTAAACTTAGATGTTGTTAATTATGTTCTATAGGTTAAAAAGTTATATAGTGGTTAACTGTGATGGATTATGAGGAGGTGACTAGTCTGGGTCCCATTAGGAAGTATATGTGAGGAAAAACAATATTATCCCAGTAATAAACAAGGTGGAAATTGGAGAAAAAAATGAAAAATAAAAGTTCAATAGTATATGCAGATTAGCATGTATTGGTAGTTGTACTAAGATGAATTGATCTCAGTAATTTTAAGCATAAATTTATTGCGGTTTAATTTTTTTCTAATTATAATGATTTATTTGTCCTTCAATAATCGTACTTTTCTAGTTTTAATGTATAATATTCTTTAGACATGTTCACAATACGGTTCAGGACATTTTATGCTTCGTAAGTCGTTCAGATCACTGGCTCCTGTGGTCATTTATATGTAGATACATTATCCCTCGCAAATGTCAATAGTGTGTGTCCCAGATGGGTATGCTTAATATCAGTTGAAATTAGTCTACAAATCAACATTAGTCTTTATACATTAATAACAACGATATAAACAAAATAACTTGAATCAGAAAAAAATATTTTAAATAGGTTTTTATAATTTTCCAGCCACATTTATATATTTATGGACAGGAAATGAAGTAATTGGGTATTGAGGGAATTGGTTTAATTGGTAATGTTGTCCAATTATTCTTATAGCCGTTTGGTGCTACGGAGTTAGAGTCTTAAGAGTGAAATGTTCTTGTATATACAGTATTTGTTTAATATACTGAGGTTTGAATAAGTGATTTTTAGCTCAATCAATGTTGTGATTTGTGTTCTTATCTTAGTGGATGTAAAGATTTGATTTGCGAAGCCAAAGTTTGTATCTATTTTGCCAAGAAACTTTGTGGGAAGTCTTGGCCGTTTTGGGGGAAATATTTGTTTTTGTTTTCGTTATTAAGAGTTATCTGTGTTCGAGAAGTTGTAAATTAATAGCAATTATTTTGAAGAAGAGGAACACGTTGACGAGGGGATGATGATGATGAAATGAAGAAGAAAATAATAAAAATGAAGAGGAAGTAGAAAGAAAATATGAAGGATAAACGAAAAAGTAGAATCTTAATGTTCCTCACAAACCCTTAAAACTGAACCAATTTTTATACATGTTTACATTGGTTGTTGTTATTGATTTCGTAAATTTATCTAGAAATATGTTAATTTTTATTCAGCTTAGAAGATAGGAAATAATTAAAGATACCGTAGTGTATTCTTCAGACTTCTGCTACTCATTGTAACTAATATTGTTTTGAGATATTTTGATCAGTAATACTGAAATAATTAATTTGTAATATTTACAGAATTTGTAATAACGAAAGAAGAAATTTGTAATGCAGAAAGAATTATTTGTAGTTTGAAAATAATTTGTAATATTGAATGAAATAATTTGTAATACTGTATCTATTTAAACTGACTAAAATTTAAGGAATTGATTTGTAATTTGTTTTGTCATTTAGAAACATGAGTAAGAATGAACAGTTTTTTCGTCTACTGTGCATGGTTGATAGTCGTAATACTTAGCGTTTTAAGTGTGTTTTATGGCTGGAGTTTATCTTAAACAAGAGTATGCAGTTTGAAGTACTACTTACCCGGTCTGTTTAAACTTAACACCAAGTATTATTTTGTAAGTATAAGTTCTTAGTTTTAATATTAATTTGTTCACATTCTAGTATGTTTGTATTTAATCGCTTTTTATATGTATTTCGATGATTAAGTTACATTTTACGTGAAATTCGAAACATGTTGAGGAAAATCTTATGAGATAAGCGAAAAGGTGTTCCATGATGACACAGTAGTTGTTTTATGTTGCTTTGAGGAATTAAGGGGAAAACCCACATAACAACGTGTAAATTCATCGGGGCATTTACTTTAGATTATATAAATTTTGAAGATAAAATCATAATAATTTTATTCGTAACAGCTCATAGTTATCTTAAAATACAAATTGAACAATATTGTTTTAGGTAGCTTATATGTATATAAAAATAGGTGTGTGTGTGTGTATGTGGAAATATGGTATGGCATCAAGTATATTTTATAAGCAGGTTTTGTTCTCGTACAGAATATAATAAAAAAAAAGTTTCTAGTGTTACGAGTTGGGGATTTAGAATATAGTTAAAAGTCTACCCAGATCCCAACAGGCAACAACAATAAAAAAACAAAGACAATCGGACTATATAAGGGTAGACAAAGGATGCGAGTTTATGTTGTGTATAATAAAGTACCATAAATTCCTTAACAAAATATTCAGCTTTCTATAATTTACCTTTAACCATATTTAACCTAAACATTAACAGTATATACATATTTATACAACATACAATAATTTGAAGCAAGTGGACGTGGGGGAGGCAATATAAGATTACAAATACTTAAGTGCGGAGCTGAGATGGCTGACGAGTAAGGCTGAGTATTGTAGAAGACGGTAGGTAGTCACTGTGCCGTAGGTTTCCAGGATAGGTGATCCTGTGGTCACTTCCCAGAGTGAACTGCCCTCTCATCGAACTGGAGCTTATGAAGAAGACTTGGAGGAGGTGACGCAACAACCAGGATATGGAGAAGGGAAACCCCGGAGTGGTAACTAAGAGTAGTCATACTCAGGTTTCGTCCCTAGATGGCGTTGCTCGTGGTGCTGGGTAGGTAGATCAGGACAATAGATGGCGTGGTTCGTAGTGCTGGGTAGGTAGATCATGACACTTGGTGGTGGGGTTCGTAACACTAGTTAAAGACAACCTTGGCATACAACGTCATCATCTTATACAAGGTAGGCAGTACTCAGGGGTACCTCAGGGAACAGTTCTGGCACCGAATTCCTTTTATGGCATTTATTGATGTTGTCATTAACACTGAAGAGATAGAGAGATGTTTAATTGATGATATTACTACTGTAGCCTTGTGGGTATATAAGGTATACCACAAATAATATATAAACACACATTATGATTTTATAGTATGCCTGGTGTAATTAACGTTGAGGGAATTTCATCCATTCAGTATAATGTAACTGTATCGGCGACTGGAGCCACGACAACAATAATGACGATGAACCCTACGCAATGTGTTAACCAAAATATTTGTCTCCCGTCACCGCGCAGAAAATATAAAAGGAATAATTGTCGTCCTTAATTCTTTTATGGTTGTTTCCTCGTGTATTGAACTACTTAGACTACGTGCTTAAAGAACTAAATTATTCAATCCTATAAATACATAGAAACAATAAATACTGCTTCTGCAACGCCTAGATCTGTATCGGGAATTTCTGTGACTCGGTTCTACGGCGTTCTCGATATTACTGTAATTTTGACCTCTCAGCTGAAGTAGATAAACTATATGGATGATATTTATAAGGAAAATAATTTTGTGAACATATTATCCAGGGAGTAAAAGATAATATCCTCGTTGATCGTCTCTCCCGGCGCTGCACGGACCATTATTCCTGCTCCTGTCTGACTGTGCTACGCCTCCCCCGTTTCCCTACTGAACACTTAACGCTACAACAGGTCGACATGGCTTGAATCAAACCCCCGAGAGAAGACCTGACATGATTATTGTGGGAAATGGTTACATGGACTACCCGGTCGCATACACTCCAAGCACTTCAGCTACAAGCAACAGACAGCAGAGGTGGAGCTGCTGCCTTCAGACGGTCACCAGACTGGTTTCCCCTCCGACATTCCCCCGACACCGCAGCCACCACCCGCTGCCTCCTCCAGCCTCCCTTTACCTCTCCTCACCCACCACCTTCCCCGCCTTACTTCCTCATACACCCTCACTCCCCTGTGTCTTCAGTCTCTCTGCGCACACACACACACACACACATTAAAGCTGATTGTTGATCTTCAATTAACACCCTCGTTGTGAATGAAATGTCTGTACTGTATAACTCGAGTCATGTACAGGAGTCATTGTTTGTTGTGCTGTGAATAGTTACCATTATGTTTTATACTCTTTATGTGTTGTTCTATTTGATAACTGTTGAAAGTTTGTATAGATAAGAACGGTTGTACTTGTATTATACTGTTTGTTGTGTTAAAACCTTTATTTTATATTTAACCATGGCTTAAGAAAATAAATACTTAATTTATCATTACATAACCATGCCAGATTTTATTAATATTATTTATTAATAAATATATTCTTTCTAATCAACTATCATTCACTTGTGATGTAAAAAGCATATAAGAAAGTGTGTACACATTTGTAAATTAGATTTAAAGTTTAAAATTCTACATAATATAACTATGCCTGAGTCACTAATAAAGTTTATATTATTATTATTATTATTATTGTATTATTAACACCAGATTAATACTTAACACTTCATGATAAGTTTAACACATGAAAAAGATTTATGCATTTATACACTAAAATAAAATGTTTCAGATTCACCTCAGGACTGGCTTTTAACTTTTATTATGTCTAAATTATGTCAGACTTTGGTCATCTGCCTTGCCACCAATTGTGTATGACTAATTCATCAATTTATTACTAATAGTGTACATGTGTAAAACTTTCTCATCAGCCTTACCACCAATATTGTATAATGCCCATGATCCGAAAATTGACGAACACGCCTAAATAAATGAATGATAATACTGAAGTGTTCACGTGTTCTAAATTTACCTGGTAACAGAGATAGTGAAGTACATATGCTGACACTAAGGTAGTTCAGTAAGAAAGCATCGAGAGTATGAAAGAAAAAAAATAGTGTGGAAAATAATGTATTAATCTGAATAATAAGAGACTTACAGGACGTCTGCTATTATTATCTGTAACCTATAACTTAATCTAACCTAACCTAACTCAACAAACCTAACCTAACCAAACCAAAATTTAACGAACCTAACCTAACCTAACTAATTCATTTAACTGGCGTAAGGGTTTTAGGAGGTATATCACAGGAAATTATCAGTCACGTTGAACTTATTCGTAAATTTTCACATATGAGGAAATCAGGTTTTGTAATGGCAGCAGTATAGAACACCATCTCCTTACATACCAACATATATAGTTATTGAATGATTATATAGACTTAAAATATAGTTATTGAATGAGTATAATAGTCTTGTAAAAGTAGAATAAGTCTGAGAAAATTTACCTTTATTAAACATTATTTTACTTTTAATTTTGTTGAAATATTTTAAAGGTATTATTGTTTGTGTGTATTTCTGTGCCACAGTAGTGAAGATATTGTAACAGGTAGTCAATGTGGGTCTGTACATTAGATAACCAGGAATAAAATACTACAGAGATTATAAACAAAGAACTCTATTGAAGAGAAAGGACTTAAAATTTAGAAGCAAAATAATGAATAGGATAACTTTAAGAAAATAAGGATACTCTATTAGACTATTGAGGTCATTATTATATAGGGTAGGTAGGTAGGGTGTGACTACTCCAGGTGACTCCTCGCTGTGGGATCATTAATTACTTCCTCTCAATTATTAAAGGTGTAACACTGAGCCTGGAGGTGGGTGTATCTGTTTGTATTTCTGGGTGTGTGTGTGTGTGTGTGTGTGTGAAAGGGCAGTGTAGGGTACAGCTCGCCATTATTCACACAGACAGACTTATTCACAATACCACAACAGTGTTCTCAGTCGTTGATTTATACAGCCCAAAACAACCTATTTATACATATTCTATTTATTTTTATATAAGCGAGACACCATAACAAGATTCTATTTATAAGAACAAGGATACCGGTTAAGGTTTGGGTTTTTATTTTATCGATTTTAAGGCGATGTATACTTACTGTATATAGTGTCAAGGGAATTATCCATATAAACCCAACTTGATGTTTATGTCGATGGAAATTACCCGTATAAACTTACCTTGATGATTTATGTTTTTCAGAAAATTATACATATAAATTTAACTTGATGGTTTTGTCTTGAGGAAAGATGGATAAGCAAAAATTTAATCAAACTCAATACGATGATAGATGTCTATATAAATCTTGTCTTAACACCCATTTCTGTCTTCTTGTTTATGGGATTAGACCACCAGGGCACAGGTCATTGACCCACACCAGGGCCTGGGGGCGAAAATATAATAATAATAATAATAATAATAATAATAATAATAATAATAATAATAATTAAAAAAAAATATATATATATATTTAATAAATAAATAAATAAATAAATAAATATATATATATATATATATATATATATATATATATATATATATATATATATATATATATATATATATATATATATATATATATATATATATATATATAATAAAAAAATATATATTACATAAATAATAATAATAATAAAGGGCCATAAATAAAAATAAATAAAACAAAAGATCAATAGTGATGAAACGATATATGTTTGTTGTGTTAACAAAGAGAAACAATTGAGACCTTACAATTGTGTGTAAATGAGGCAGAGTCAGATCAGCAACTTGGGACTTGGTCATTAAAATACTAATGTTTTTTTACTATAACATCATTCTATCCATGCTTTCGTTCATTAACACAATTTTGTTAACTAAAACGTTTCTATATAACGTTTATTCAATCAAGTTTTTCACAGGTTATATAATTTAATTATTCTTAGCGCCTGACGTACAGAACAATTATGAGTATGTATGTATGAATTCCTTGTATTTTTAGAAGTATGTTAAGGAAACGTTTGGCAGTAAGGAAGCGTGTCGTGGTGTCTGTAACACTATTTGAGTTATAATGAACATATCGTGATACTGAAGAAT
The DNA here is from genome assembly GCF_018991925.1 of Homarus americanus. Classification (NCBI taxonomy): domain Eukaryota; kingdom Metazoa; phylum Arthropoda; class Malacostraca; order Decapoda; family Nephropidae; genus Homarus; species Homarus americanus. The sequence continues at coordinate 6,043 of NW_024720854.1, read as the reverse complement.
ATATTCTTACTGAACACAAAATGAATCTCTCTCGGACTGTTTGACCGAGAGAAATTCTGTAAATATATTTTTTTTTCTAGTATCATTAAATTCTTAAGACATTATTTGCTGACATGATGTTAGTTGTGTGTATTATGAAGGATGAATGGACAGGTGTTGTGACAGTCTGTGTACATGACTGTTAACATGATACTACGGTGTTTAATTATATGTAAACATTACTAAGAGGTGTATAGCAAATACTTCTTGTTGATGAAAGGATCAGAGGTATTTTTTTGACTAATAGTATGTCGGTGTTCATGACTGGTATAAACATGAAGGTATAATTTATATATATTTTTTTTAGGAACACTATTGAAGACTGCCTATGCATACATTTTTGGGGGTAGAATAAATCTTTTTCACTTCTTGTTTATGTCCATGATGGTTAATGATTTTGACAGGTGTTAGCAATTAGCATGAAAAGATTTTTATTTAGAGACAAACATTACTGAACGAGGCTGATAGCTTTTTTTTTTTAATATAACTTATCATGAGTGTGTGTGTGACCGGTGTTAACAGGAAGGTGGAGTGGTGTCAGCAGCTGGTTATTCATATATTAACAGAGGCGTCCCTGACCTCGTTGAAAAAAACGGTTCAGTTACAGTGTTTTTCTGAAGCTTGGTCACAAACGCCACCTGTTCTTCTTAATTATGGGGTGACCAACGAGCCTGGTCTTGTAACCCAGCTGGCAGTGTTGGTGTAGTTAGTGTTGATAGAATCCAGCCTTACACAATGCCTCTCTTGTCGTCTCCACTGTTATATAGTTGTTGTTGTGTTGTTTGTGATTGGTTGGACACTTTCTTTTATAACGTGAGCTGGCAAAGGTCAGGAATATTAATGTTCTCTCTCTCTGTCTCTCTCTCTCTCTCTCTCTCTCTCTCTCTCTCTCTCTACACGTTTGTCAATCCGCCTGACTGTCTATTCTGTCTTAAACTGAGTAACCAAGTTTCCTATATCCCTTTCATATATTTTTACGAAAGTCTCTGAACCTTGGCATAAATGTTTAAGAAAACCATGAGGTGTGTGTGTGTGTGTGTGTGTGTGTGTGTGTGTGTGTGTATGTGTGGAAATTTTCATATTAGGGGTGTAGGAACGTGTGATTTTTATATCTATTGTATAAACTGTACGATTTTCCCACTTGGAAAACCAGCCTTAAATTTTTCAACGCGAATTTATTCAACTGTAAATTCAACATGGTCGCCACGGAACCACAGGATAGGAGTTCTAAATTAAAGTCAATATTTTATAATTTTAAAAAGAATAATAACCAACGATGAGAGAATTTAGAAGACATTTGTTATGGAATCCTTATATATTAAACGAAATAAACTGTATTTTCTCATCTTTATTCTCTTAAAGCATCATTCAACGCCTCTTACCTTTCTAATGTCTTAACACCTGGGCATAGTTTATACCTGAGGGAATTTAATCTTTATCATAACAAGGAACTGGGAGTGACAGAACCTCTATACGATAAACGTGTATTAATTATATTTTTCTTGTTCTTTTCAGGAATTTCTTCAATGACAGGTATGTATCACCGAAAATGTTATTTATACAGTAGTTTCATCATTTGTGTTCCATAACTTAAAATTGGAGTTACTTTACCTTTATATGTATTAGTTGGTCAAAATATCTTGAGCTACATGTATCATTTGATTCAATTAACATTACTAAAATTGATATAACGGTAAAAACCACAGAAGTGTTTATTTGTGTTAGTAATAATATTATATAAGGTGTGAGACTACAGGGTATTGTCTAGTAATTACCTGTACCTTCATATTGTTTACCGATATATTTTATTATTATTATTTATTATATTGATTGATACTTTTACTGTAGTGTTGTTATTGATACTCGGGCAGTGTGTGTCGCCAGTGTTTTAATTAATATTAAAAGCTTGTCTCTACCTCCCGGTCCTGCTGATGGAGAAAACACTTAGCAATTGATAGTGGAACATTTTACTACTCTAAAATAAAAAACACACACACACCATGTTTTCCAAAGGCAGGAATAGATGAAAATAGGATTATTTACCAGCTCGCTACGGAATACCATTCCAGGTAGCAGCCCAGCAGAATAATACTGGGCATACTGAGGAATTTATAAATATATCGGGGATTTGCCTTGGACCACCCAGCTGTGTAGCGGGAAACGGAGTCTAAGGCTGAGAAATATGTGCTCTCAGATATTATTTTATGGATGTAAAGTTTTTATGATTTTTAGGCATGACTGAAGGAATAATAACTAATGTGGGCAGAATAATTTCTGCCACTGTGTTACAGCGGGGAGAAGGGAAAACAAAATTCACAAATATTTTTTTATTTATAATTGTCTACAGAAATCGCCAATTCTTTAACACCAATTCAAACTTATATATATATATATATATATATATATATATATATATATATATATATATATATATATATATATATATATATATATATATATATATATGCTGATAACCACAAGGAAAGAAGAAAACACGAAGTTCCCAAGCCCTTTCGTGTAATTCACATCTTCACCCCTGAAGATGTGAATTACACGAAAGCGCTTGGGAACTTCGTGTTTTCTTCTTTCCTTGTGGTTATCAGCATATACCTAGATCACGCGCACCTACAGTGATTTACTTGCATATATATATAATATATATATATATATATATATATATATATATATATATATATATATATATATATATATATATATATATATATATCTTGATAAAATCACACAGGAAAAGGGAAACAACGGAGCACCTTAGCTTTTGTCTTTATTCAAGACATCTTCAGAGGCCTATTGAAGATGTCTTGAATAAGGCCAACTAATGTCTCCGTTATTTTCCCCGTGTGTTATCAGATACGTTTCATTGTGGATTTACATATATATATATATATATATATATATATATATATATATATATATATATATATATATATATATATATATATATATATATACTGTATATATATATATATATATATATATATATATATATATATATATATATATATATATATATATATATAAAGAGGAATCGTTCGAAATTATGAAATTATGACCCAGAAGATAGGGAACCTGTTAGCCTATTATGGAATATGATTTATTTGACCATTAAATATAAGTTTAAATGATCGTTCTTTATATTGTGAACCAACCATCACCACCCTAGAGATGGTAGACAGAGGCTCATCAAGACGGTATCAACACACTGAGACAGTAGTGACACTTAATAAGAATGAGCATCACGTTATACACAAGAAGCCGCCATCCTGGGGAGCCGTTGATGGTGTATACCCCGGGTATTTTCCAGCACTAGGAGTATATTGCGGGTGTATATACAACGTCCAATTCTCTGTAATATTGCTCTGCTTGTACCTGAAATGGCGAGGTATATTTATATGTAAATATTTAGTGTGTGTGTCGTGATACGTTGTAGGTATGTTGGGTAAAAGCGCTGGGCTGCAGGGAGGCGGGAGATCTCTACCGCACTTCCCACTTTATACAGAGTGGGAGGAGTTTTCCTACAAAGACAATATACTGACTTCTTCTACACTTTGTTGTGTTTTCTTAAATTAAAAACAAAACAAAAATATTAAAACATTTGCTGAGTTTTCGTACAAAGAAATACATTTGCAGATTTTTTCTTCAAGATCTATATACCGAGTTTTCCCACTGAAATAATATGCTGAACTTAACTACAGACAATATATGATGACATTTAACAATAACTAACATTGATGTGGATGTAATAATTGTCTTGGTTTTATGTAAATATGTTAAATTTAACTTAAAAAATCTGTCTTTCTCGTACTATGGACCTACCTCGTGAGGCAAAAATTTCCCTGATATTAAAATCCAGCATAAAACCAATGTCCAAAAGGGCTTATACGGAGTGATTAGACGTTTTAGTGATGATAAGTCCGGTTAGGAAACAAGAACATCAAAACGAGTAAAATCACAAACGTTCATATGTCCAGATTAAAACATTTAGCGTCGAAACATTACAGATAAATCATTTTAAGGCCAACACGTAGAGCTATGATTGGCTGGGTGGGTGGGTGGGGTGGTTGGGTGGGGTGGGTTTGTGTACAGCGAGTTAAGTCCAGGAGATTGATCTTATGTTGATAGTAATACAGCCATCATATTCACCGCCCTACATGTGACACCTGTTTCCTGACCACAGATGTTAGTTAGATATGTGTGGGGATAATTGTCATGTTTTGGTTCATCCTAATGACCATCTGTGATTGTTGCTACACACTCGTCATTCTGGTCAGCATGTGTCATGTGTTAACCCTCTCGTCACGTGTTTTGATGAAGTATATGGTGTGTGTGTGTGTGTGTGTGTGTGTGTGTGTGTGTGTGTGTGTGTGTTTCCGACCAAAAGTATATAGTAAGATGAGATATACCAAAAATAATAGTAGTTAAGTACGTGGGTTCCCTATACGCTGTTGTTATTTAATTGTCTTTATATTCACAGTGATATAACTCATTATTTTATTCCCTCATGATATTGCTAGTTGTGTAGAGCTCAAAATAAGTATAACTCCTGCAATTGTACTAGTGTAATTAGTAATCTTTTTTATTTGTTATTGAAACCCAGTAAATAACATTATAGCGTTAACTACTAATGTTCAGCTAACCATGTTTATAATTTGTAGTCAGCTTTTTTTTCGCTCAGGTGATTATTTGCCTACGTGATTAAATATTCGTGTTTATTTGGCTTTAATTCTTCTTTGGTTGATGGAGTTGTTAGCATGTTAAGGATAGTTAGGAAATACCCCACCAAAAAAAAAAAAACGAAATTGAAACTTATTAATATACGTGGCTAAAACGTCCTTGGTGGGTTGGATTACACACACACACCAACCAAACAGCCATTCCACCAAATACAACGTTTCCTTGCCCAGAACAATTATGGGAGAGTAACCCAACGTGGTGCTCTCCTTCGGTAAATGTCGTGAAAAGATGTCGGTAGAAGTGTTGTGTGTAGTGATGGGTCGTGACAGCGAGGGGGGGAAAGCCGGGCCAGGGGAACGATCTCCTCCTCCTTGCTTGCCTCTCCCCGCCTGCACGATGAGAAATGGCGTATGAGAGATATACAGGTTGATGGATTGTGGGGGGACGGGGGGTAGATAGATGGGTATATATTTTTTGCAGCGGGAGAATGTGGGTATTGGATGGATAGGTTGGTGGATGAGTAGATAGAAGGGTAGATTTGTTGGTGGATATTTTCTGGGGATGTGGGTATTGGTTTGGTAGGTGGATTTGAAAAAAAAAGGTAGATAGGTAGATGAATATATGGATGGATATTTTAGGGATGTGAGTTTGGATGGATAGGTAGGTATATAGATGGATAATATAGGCTTGGATATATAGGTAGGTGTATAGATATTTTGAGTGGTGGACAGATTAATGGGTAGATGGATGACTTGGGTTGATAAACGGATGAGTGAATGTATGGATGGATGGATAAGCATATGAATGAATGGATAGATAGATGGATGAAGAAATTAATAAAATGGTACATGCAAAGCGAGAGGTAAGGTGAATGAAAAATTAAATAGACAGGTGCGTTGATAAATAGACAGACCGAGAGAGAGACAGGGAATATTTAATCTCTTAAGAATTAAAAAAACTCTTCCCCAAATATTCAATAATTTATCCTCACATATGACAATTTAGGCTCATGTCAAGAGCCGCTCTGGGGCTATTAAAGGTATACAGCCGTAATAAAAGTGAAAGAGAACCCCTAAAGTATTCTGTATGGAATGCTTTGAGTTTTAAATTAAGATAAAGGTTGAATTTAGCCAGGGGGGAGGGGTGGTAGTGGCCGCCGCCCGCTGGGATTACCTCCCGTATTGATGTAACCAAAAGTGATCCTTAACAAGAAGATTTTAGAGATGCGAGTCAAACTAAAGGCTGTGTGTGTGTGTGTGTGTGTGTGTGTGTGGTCAAAATATATGTACACACACACACACACACACACACA
>NW_024720853.1:0-7950 GCF_018991925.1 Homarus americanus | reverse complement strand
GTTGTATGATGGATTTTATTTCCTATATTGGAGGGTGCCTTCATATTAGGTTTGAAATTCTTTTGGTGGGCGCCGGCGCTCTGGGTATGGCGGCATTCAAACAACAACCAAGGGTGAGTCATTCCTGCCTGGAATAGCAGGAGGAGAGATTTTAGTCTCATTGGATCAGAGAATGTAGCGGTGGAGTGAGCTTATGGGCGGTGGGCTCGCGCTCTATCAATTACTTGAGGTCTCTCTTCCTTTGGGCATTGTTTACTCCGTCTCTCTCTCTCTCTCTCGGCGCGTCCGCCCACCTCTAGTTTACGTCACAGCATAGCTTTCGGCCTTTTCAGTCGGGCAGGGCCATTCCTTGCTGTCTGCCTTGCGGACTTCGTTGGCTAATCACGTCTTCGCGTCTGTGCGGCCTTCAATACGGCTAGCGTCTTTGACCGAGATTCATTGCACTATTCCTGTGCTCCCCTAAATGTGAATTAGCTCTGTGGTTTAACTGACCAGGCGTGGTCTGAGGCTTGATGTATACTAAAGAGGTTGTATTAAAACTAGTCAGGCTGGTTGGTTGCCCATCCTAACAACGATGATGGTGGTTTAAGTGAAATACCTTCTTTAATATTGAAGGCGTTCATGAGCCAATCCCTAGAGCAAGTGTAGGGGTGAGACAGGTAATGTTGTATGTAATGGGGCAAAGAAAGGGGCGGATAAGGAATTGGCTGGCGTTCGTTCCTGTAATGTCGGCTCGCTTGAGCTGATGCGGATGAGGGATTGGCTTTTGCAGTGGCTGTGACTTTCTTGGGGTTAGCAATGCAGTTTGATCTGATCATCTGGTTTTCTTCTCTAAATATCTTCGGTCCTTAATCGCTGCCTCGCTGGGGGCAAGGGGAGAGGGATAAGGGAGTTAGCTTTTTGACGTTGGGCGCTGCAGCTTTGAGATGTTGAGGTGGTTTGATCTGATCTATCTGGTTTTCTATTTCTCTAAGGTTAGCGTGGGTCCTTTTTAATGTCTTCTGCCTCGCTGGAACTGCAAGAGGAGGCGGATAAGGGGGGTCTGGCACGTTGAGTCCCTGGCAATGTTGAGCTGCCTCGCTGGGGCTGGGAGACAGAGGAAGCGGATGGGGGAGTTAGCTGCAGTGGCCTTTCAAGATATGAAAGAAGGTGCAGTTAGATCTGATCATCTGGTTTGCTTTCATTTCTCTAAAGATAACGTCGATCCCTCGTAATGTCTTCTGCTCTCTCTCAATCTCTACTTTTTTGGCCTTGTGATAGGCTCATCAACAGCAGCAGCTACCTGGTGATCCTGCCAGTCATATTTTTGTCTCAAAAGATTAAGCCAGCATGTGTGTAAATTGTTGATTTAAAGGAGAACATGAATAGCTCATTAAATCAGCTATGTTTCATTGGATCTATAAAACCCACTTGCTTGGATAACTTGGCAATTCTGGGGCTAATACTGCTTGGTATCTGACGCAAGGGCGTTTAATAGTTCAAACTGGTGGGGCTGGTCGTAGCCTATGGTGAATCTGAATAACGGGCTGAGGCTGCAGAGTCTCCACTGGCTTGCGCTTCTTCAAGTATCTGCCTTGTAGTTTCGTTATGGTTGTCGTCCTAATGGCTATATGAATGGCAGAATCGAGTTGTCGACGGAAGGAGCCTGACGGCTACATCAAGAAGGCAGGAATGAGTTACTCAGTGAAGAATAAATGAGCGATGTAGTCATCTCGGGCCGCAATCGGATATATTACACTAAATCCTTCTTGAGTATCATTGGAGGCAAGTCTGGTGCCTGTAACGGTAATTGGCGCTCAATAGCGTATATTAAATTGTTGCGGTTAAAAAGCTGCGTGGGTGGATCTCCAGTTCGAACCCCAGCGGTGCTGCACCGCCCGGTGTTTACTGTCGCGCTCGAACAACCGCCCCTTGGCTGCAGGATACTCTTTGTCGAGTGTCGAGTGGCGGTTACTGAAAAAATTAGAGTGCTCAGGCAGGCTATTTGAATGGCGAATGGTGATGCATGGAATAATGGAATAGGTTCATTTCTGTTTGTTGATTTCGGAACCAGGTAATGACTAATGTCGGAACAGGTAGGGGCATTCGTATTCTGGCCTTCAGTGAAATTAACCCGGACGCGTACTTAAAACCCGAACTTCTCTGGCATTGCAGAGATGTTTCATTAATCAAGAACGAAAGTTAAGAGGTTCGGCGATCAGATACGCCTAGTTCTAACCATAAACGATGTAACTAGCGATCGCCGGCGTTATTCCCATGACCGGCGGGCAGCCTTCGAGGAAAACAAGTCTTTGGGTTCCGGTACTCAGTTGCAAGCTGAAACAAAATTGAGCTACCAGGAGTGGAGCCTGCAGCAATTGACTCAACACAGGAAACCTCACCAGGCCCCAGACACCGGAAGGATTGACAGATTGAGCTCTTCTCGATTCGGTGGGTGGTGGTGCATAGCGTTCTTGGTTGGTGGAGCAGTTGTCTGAATTAATTCCAGAATAGCGAACGAGACTCTAACCTACTAAGTGAGTAAAGCGGATCTCTCCAGAAATAGTGTCCAGTTACGCTTCTTAGAGGATAAGCGGCAATTCTGGCATACGAGATTGAGCAATAACAGGTTATGATGCCTTAGATGTTCTGAGCATCACTGAAGGATCAACGAGTTTTCCCTCCGAGAGGGTAATTGGCATTCAACCGCTTCTTGACGGTTGGGAGCTTGCAATTGTTTCCCATAGACAATTGCGTCGTGCAAGTCATCAACACTTCGGCCCGTCCTACTTAACCTGTATGCCCGTCGCTACTAGATTGAATGATTTAGTGAGGCCTTGGACTGGCGCTCTTGGATATCGTGGTTTTCTGGGGTAAATAGCCTCGGCTTGACGGAAGATGTCCAAACTTGATCATTTAGAAATAAAAATCATGTAAAGGTTTCCGTGGGTGAACCTGCGGAAGGATGCTGAGAAGCAGGCGCTCTTAAAACTACTACTACTACTCTCCTGATTTGGCGGTCTCGGGCTCTCCTCTGTAGCTCCAGCAGCAAAAGGACAATCCACGGCTAGCACCAAAATAAGTACCCTGCCATAGCTGTGGAAGTGGACCACTCGGGCAGGCGGGCAGGAGGACAGGCCAGGGCTGGGCGTCCGATCACCTACCGGCAGAATAAACTCTTGACCCAAAAGTGAAATTCAAATTGTCAAAACAACAACAAGCCGTCGTAAACCCAAACCACAAACTTGAGCTGTATCTGTCAAGCCCTTTCATTGAGACTAGGCCTGTAGTGGTTAGTCATAAAAGACCAAATGGCAAATACACAACTCTTAACGAGGATCACTTTCGGCTCGTGGGTCGATGAAGACGCAGCAAATGCGTGTCGATATGAATCGCCGATACCAGATACGTCGACAAGTTGAACGCATATTGCGGCGGCGTCGCAATACGCCACTCCTCTGGTCGAATATATCCATGGTTGCTCAAAGAGTTGAGTGCCTGCTGACTGCTCACCGGCAGCGAGGTAACCCAACCGACTTCGCCTTGGGACTGTCGCGCGCCTGCAGGCGTACCCATAAAACAAAGCAAGCCTATCTTCTGCAAGTCCATGGACGCGCACCCATTCAACAACAGCGACAATTGTCCTTCGCCGTAACTGGAAGCGGCGCTCTTTTGCCTGCTGTCACAGAACCGCGAATGACGTCGGCGCTCATGGCGTCTTGCACATGTTCTAAACTCCATCCCACGAAGCAAACCGGGTCGGATATCTTTTAAATGCATGAGTAGCGGCGGGAAGTAACTATGACTCTCTTGGTAGCCGTGCCGTCATCTGGTCGTGGCGGCGCATGAATGGGTCAAGATTGTCCCTACTCTATCTAGCGAGCCGGGCGAGAACAGGCCTACACTATGGCGGGGAAACCCTGTTGAAGCAATATAATGCGGTTTGTGAAGACATCGGTGTGGCATGGTGGAGGTATTTCACTCGTGTGGGCGGCATGATGGGCTACTCGTCCGTTTTACGCGCCGGTGGACGAATGAGTCTCGCGCTGAAGCGTCTCCTCTTCTAGCCCTGGCGTGAACGTGCGGTTCGGCAATGCGCTGGCGAGCGCGCCGGGCGCGTCTGGCGGGCGCTCGCGCCGCCGCGATCGCTCCGAGACGATATCAGGTGGGGATTTGACTGGGGCGGTACATCTGTCCTACTGTTAAATAGAGTCGTTGCGATAGTAGTCCTCTCAATCACAGGAAGGCAGGAATCCGGACATAGTTCCGTTCTTGGTCGTCGTATTCGGGCTCGTCCGTGGGATTATACCTGGCTTCTCTAAAGCATCCGGCTAAACTGTGATACGTCACAGCTCGTGGGAATGATCAAAAGATAATGTCTGAGACTCTGGCGGGCAACTACCGCCAGGTAGATATCTGGAACTCGGTATCATCAGTGCCAGCTCTCTCCCGTCCCAAATCTCGGATCACGTGTCCTGAAGTTTTATAGACAAACAAATAATCCAACAACCTTATATCATGGTAGTAGAAGAAATTGGTGTCCTAAAGTTTTAGCGAGGCTTGCCAGCCTGGAAGTAAAGACAAAGAAATAATCCAGACAGCCACTGCTACCTAACCCTAACGCTGGAGGTTTCGTCCGCCCGATGTGAGGAAATCTCCGTTACAGTCATCTGTTTAACCCTAACTGTAGTACAGAGTCTATTGGGTGTCACAATTTTATAGAGGCTAAGTCAATAAAGAGACAAGAAAGAAATAATCCAAGCAAGCCAACCTTGGTGTAAGGTCTATTGGGGCATTTAGTTTGCATTAGAGATGTAAGGCAGCCACCACCTCTTTTTCGCGGAGGTTTCGTCACGCTCCCGATGGCAGAAATCCTCCATTACAGCAAAAGTGTCTGTTTAAACTAACATAGTAAGGTCTATTGGTGTCCTCAATTTTATAGGGTTAGCCACGAAGTCAATAGGGACAAAATAATCAAGCAGCCACCACTATCTAGCCTGACGTGGTAAAATTCTAGCGAGGACCTTAAATTTATAGAATAATAATAATACAGGCAACTAACCAACCACTACCGGGCCGCCTAACACAACCACTACTTTCGCCGGAAGTTTCGTCACTCACGATGGCGAAATCCTCCGATACAACAAAAGTGTCTGTTTAACCTAACCTTAGTACAAAAGTCTATTGAATTTGTCCTCAATTTTATAGAGGGTTAGCCACCCGAAAGTCCAATAGAGACAAGAAATAATCAAGCAGCCTAAACTGTTTAGCCTGACCGTGGTAAAAAGTCAACAGGGACCTTAAATTTTATAGAATAATAATAATACAGGCAACTAACCAACCACTACCAGACGCCTAACCTAACCACTACCTACTTTCGCGGAGGTTTCGTCACATCCCCGATGGCAGAAATCCTCCATTACAACAAAAGTGTCTGTTTAACCCTAACCTTAGTACAAAAGGTCTATTGGTGTCCTCATTTTATAGGGTTAGCCACCCGAAAGCAATAGAGACAAAAGGAAATAATCAAGCAGCCTAAACTGTTAGCCTACGGCCGTGGTAAGAATAACGGGGACCTTAAATTTTATATAATAATAATAATACAGGCAACTACTAACCACTACCGGGCCGCCTAACCTAACCCACTACCACTTTTCCTTGCCGGAGGTTTTCGTCACGCTCCCCGATGGCGAAATCCTCCATTACAACAAAAGTGTCTGTTTAACCTAACCTTAGTACAAAAGTCTATTGGTGTCCTCAATTTTACATAGAGGTTAGCCACCCAGAAGTCAATAGAGACAAGGAAATAATCCAAGCAGCCCTAAACTGTTTAGCCTGACCGTGAAAGTAAAGTCTAACGGGGACCTTAAATTTTATATAATAATAATAATAATACAGGCAACTAACCAACCACTACCATCGTGTCGGTCTTCCTATCATTGTGAAGATTCTGGGTTGGATTGTTCACCCATTAACGGGGCGTGGGCTGGGTTTGGACCGTCGTGGACGGGTTAGTTTACCTTGTTAAAATGGTCGTTGTGTGTTGCTCGTGGAGGTAAGGAGGTCGGTTTATGGTTCCGTTCTTGGTCGATCGGCCAGTGGGGAGGCTGCGTCGGTGGGTTATGTGAAGCCTCTGGCATCTTGCGGCTGGCAAGTACCGCTTGCGGCTCGCGTTAGGACGGTCAAATATTATTTGAGACTCTGGCGGGGTTGCTGCTGCGCGGAGATGGACTTGAAGGGAACTTGGAAGTCGTGTCATCAGTGCGGCTCTCCGTCCTCTGGTGTTGTGATGTGCCGTACCAGTCGTTCGTGGGTTGTGGTGGTGTTGTGTGGGGGTTTGGATCATTAAGACTTCTCGGGGGCGGGAGGTTTAGTCGCACGATGGCGAAAATCCTCAATTTGGCAGCAGCAGTGTCTAGGCCTGCTCCATTGTAAGTGTCTTTTTCTTAACCTGGGTTAAAGTGTGTTGGTGTGTGAAGTTTTATAGAGCTTGCCGGCTGTAAGATCGATCGGATAATCAGCAACCTCTCTTTGGTGGTAGTGGGGTGTGTTGTTGGTGTCTGAGTTTTTATAGACAAAAAAATAATCAGCAACCTCTCATGGTGTGAGGGTGTATTAGGGTACTAATGGTTTTAGGGAGCTTGCGGATGGGTAAGGTAAAATAATCAGCTTTTTTATTTTTGGTTTGTGGGGGTTGTTTGTGTGATTTTAAAGGATATGTTTTACTTCTTTTTAGAGTATATTGGTGTCTCAATTTTATGAGGTTTAGTGAATAAGAGACGAAAATGATATCCAGCTATCAGCCGTGGTGTAGATTCTATTGGGGCTTAATTTTATAGATATATACAGGCACTACTCGCGGAGTTTAAGTCCGAGCTCGATGGGCGAGGATCCTCCAGCCAACAAAGTGTCTGTTTAACCTAACCTTAGTACAAAGTCTATTGGTGTCCTCAATTTTATAGAGGTTAGCCACCCGAAGTCAATAAGAGACAAGGAAATAATCCAAGCAGCCTAAACTGTTTAGCCTGACCGTGGTAAAGTCTAACGGGGGACCTTAAATTTTATATAATAATAATAATACAGGCAACTAACCAACCACTACCGGGCCGCCTAACCTAACCACTACTTTCGCCGGAGGTTTCGTCACGCTCCCCGATGGCGAAATCCTCCATTACAGCAAAAGTGTCTGTTTAACCTAACCTTAGTACACAGTCTATTGGTGTCCTCAATTTTATAGAGGTTAGCCACCCGAAGTCAATAAGAGACAAAGAAATAATCCAAGCAGCCACCACTATCTAGCCTGACCGTGGTAAATTCTAACGGGGGACCTTAAATTTTATAGAATAATAATAATACAGGCAACTAACCAACCACTACCGGGCCGCCTAACCTAACCACTACTTTCGCCGGAGGTTTCGTCACGCTCCCCGATGGCGAAATCCTCCATTACAGCAAAAGTGTCTGTTTAGACCAACCTTAGTACAAAGTCTATTGGTGTCCTCAATTTTATAGAGGTTAGCCACCCGAAGTCAATAAGAGACAAAGAAATAATCCAAGCAGCCTAAACTGTTTAGCCTGACCGTGGTAAAGTCTAACGGGGGACCTTAAATTTTATAGAATAATAATAATACAGGCAACTAACCAACCACTACCGGGCCGCCTAACCTAACCACTATTTTCGCCGGAGGTTTCGTCACGCTCCCCGATGGCGAAATCCTCCATTACAGCAAAAGTGTCTGTTTAACCTAACCTTAGTACAAGGTCTATTGGTGTCCTCAATTTTATAGAGGTTAGCCACCCGAAGTCAATAAGAGACAAAGAAATAATCCAAGCAGCCTAAACTGTTTAGCCTGACCGTGGTAAAGTCTAACGGGGGACCTTAAATCTTATATAATAATAATAATACAGGCAACTACCTAACCACTACCGGGCCGCCTAACCTAACCACTACTTTCGCCGGAGGTTTCGTCA
>NW_024720852.1:0-14112 GCF_018991925.1 Homarus americanus | reverse complement strand
GGCATTTGTTAAACTTTGTCAGGGGCCTTTGTTATACTCGATCAGGGGACATTGTTATAATCGATCAAGGGACTTTGTTATACTCGATCAGCAGAATTTGTTATACTCGATCAGGGGACTTTGTTATACTCGATGAGGGGCCTTTGTTATACTCGACCAGGGGACTTTGTTATACTCGATCAGGGCCTTTGTTAAACTCGATCAGGCCCTTAGTTATACTCGATCAGGGGACTTTGTTATACCTGATCAGGGGCCTTTGTTAAACTTGATCAGGGGGCTTTGTTATACTCGATCAGGGAACTTTGTTATACTCGATCAGGGGCCTTTGTTATAATCGTTCAGGGGACTTTGTTATACCCGATCAGGGGACTTTGTTGTACTCGATCAGGGGACTTTGTTACACTCGACCAGGAGAGTTTGTTATACTCGACCAGGGGACTTTTTTATACTCGATCAGGGGCCTTTGTTAAACTTGATCAGGGGCCTTTGTTATACTCGATCAAGGGACTTTGTTATATTCGATCAGGGGACTTTGTTATACTCGATCAGGGGACTTTGTTATACTCGATCAGGGGACTTTGTTATACTCGATGAGGGGCCTTTGTTATACTCGATCAGGGGCCTTTCTTATAATCGATAAGGGGACTTTTTTATACTCGACCAGGGTTCTTTGTTATACTCGACCAGGGAACTTTATTATATTCGATGAGGGCCTTTGTTAAACTCGATGAGGGGCCTTTGTTATACTCGACCAGGTGACTTTGTTATACTCGATGAGGGGCCTTTGTTAAACCTTGATCAGGGGCCTTGTTATACTCTCGATCAGGAACTTTGTTATACTCCGGATCAGGGACCTTTTGTTATAATCGTTCAGAGACTTTGTTATACTCGATCAGGGACTTGATATACTCCTTTACTCAAGAGAGTTTGTTATACTCTCGACCAGGGGACTTTGTTATACTCGATCCGGGGGCCTTTGTTAAACTTGGATCAGGGCCTTTGTTATACCTCGATCAGGGACTTCGGCGCAGACGATCAAGCGGGATTCATACCTCGACAGCGATCGTTATACCTGATCAGGGACTTGGTTATACCCGGATCAGGGCCTTTGTTATACTCGATCAGGGGCCTTTGTTATACTCGATCAGGGGCTTTGTTATACTCGATCAGGGGACTTTGTTATACTCGACCAGGAGAGTTTGTTATACTCGACCAGGGGACTTTGTTATACTCGATCAGACGCCTTTGTTAAACTTGATCAGGGGCCTTTGTTATACTCGATCAGGGGACTTTGTTATACTCGATAAGGGGACTTTGTTACACTCGATCAGCGGACTTTGTTATACTCGATCAGGGGACTTTGTTATACTCGATGATGGGCCTTTGTTATACTCGATCAGGGGCCTTTATTATACTCGATCAGGGGACTTTGTTATACTCGACCAGGGTTCTTTGTTATACTCGACCAGGGGAGTTTGTTATACTCGACCAGGGGACTTTGTTATACTCGATGAGGGCCTTTGTTAAACTCGATGAAGGGCCTTTGTTATACTCAACCAGGGGACTTTGTTATACTCGATGAGGGGCCTTTGTTAATCTCGATCAGGGGCCTTTGTTATATTCGATTAGGGAACTTTGTTGTACTCGATCAGGGCCCTTTGTTATAATCGTTCAGGGGACTTTGTTATACTCGATCAGGGGACTTTGTTATACTCGATCAGGGGACTTTCTGATACTTGATCAGGGGCGCTGTTATACTCGATTAGGGGACTTTGTTATACTCGACCAGGGTTCTTTGTTATACTCGACCAGGGGAGTCTGTTATACTCGACCAGGGGAGTTTGTTATACTCGACCAGGGGACTTTGTTAAACTCGATCAGCGGCCTTTGTTAAACAAGATCAGGGGCCTTTGTTATACACGATCAGGGGACATTGTTATACTCGATCAGGGGAATTTGTTATACTCGATCAGGGGGCTTTGTTATACTCGATTAGGGAACTTTGTTATACTCGATCAGGGGACTTTGTTATACCCGATCAGCAGACTTTGTTATACTCGATCAGGGGCCTTTGTTATACCCGATCAGGGGACTTTGTTATACTCGATCAGGGAACTTTGTTATACACAATCAAGGGCCTTTGTTATAATCGTTCAGGGGACTTTGTTATACTCGATCATGGGCCTTTGTTAAACTCGATCAAGGGCCTTCGTTATACTCGATCAGGGGACTTTGTTATACTCGATCAGGGGAATTTGTTATACTCGATCAGGGGGCTTTGTTATACTCGATTAGGGAACTTTTTTATACTCGATCAGGGGACTTTGTTATACCCGATCAGCGGACTTTGTTATACTCGATCAGGGGCCTTTGTTATACCGGATCAGGGGACGTTGCTATACTCGATTAGGGGACATTGTTATACTCTATGAGTGGGCTTTGTTATAATCGATCAGGGTGCTTTGTTATACTCGATCAGGGAACTTTGTTATACTCGATCAGGGGCCTTTGTTATAATCGTTCAGGGGACTGTGTTATACTCCATCAGGGGATTTTGTTATACTCGATCAGGGGACTTTGTTATACTTGGACTTGTGACTTCGTTATAATAGGATGGAGGGACTTTGTTATACTGGATCAGGACTTTACTATACTCGATCAGGGACTTTGCCTTACTGGATCAGGGAATCTTGTTATCTCTCATCAGGGGACTTTGTTATACTCGATCAGGCATCTTTGTTATATCTGTTTAGGGCTTTTGTTATACTCGATCAGGGACTTTGTTATACTCGATGAGGGGCTTTATAACTCGATCAGGGGCTTTGTTATACTTCGATGAGGGGACTTTGTTATACTCAGTTTAGGGAATTTTTATTTACTCGGATCAGGGACTCTATACTTGGATCAGGGGATTTGTTATACCGATCAGGGCTTTGTTATACCTGGATCAGGACTTTGTTATACTCGACTGGGGACTTTTATACTCGATCAGGGGACTTTGTTACTCTTGATCAGGGAACTTTGTTATACCTCTCATTAGGGGACTTTGTTATACTCTCGATCAGGGGATCTTTTATGTTATACTTCTGTTCAGGGGGCTTTGTTATACTTGATCAGGTGACTTTTGTTATACCTGGATAAGGGCTTTTGTTACTCGATGAGGGACTTTTTTATACTCTATGAGGGGACTTTGCATACTCGATCAGGGACTTTTGCTATACTCGATCAGGGGCTTTGTTATAATTTCGGATAAGGGCCTTTTTGTTATACTTTCGATGAGGGACTTGTTATTTCACTTAGGGGAATTTGTTATACTTGGATCAGGGGACTGTTATACTTGATAGGGATTTGTTATACTTGATGAGGGCTTTGTTATTCTTGGATGAGGGACTTTGTTATACCCGATCAGGGCCTTATAGGCCTGATGAGGGCCTTATTGTACCCGATCAGGGCCTTTGTTGATACCCGATCAGAAACTTTGTTACCTCGATCAGGGATCTTTGTTATACCTGTTCAGGGCTTTGTTATACCGGTCATGTGACTTATATACCCGATGAGGGGCTGTGTTATACTCTATGAGGGGACTTTGCTATAATTCGATCAGGAAGCTTGTTATACCTATATGCGTTTGTTATACTCCGTGATGAGGTGACTTTGTTATAGTTGATTAGGGAATTATACTCGATCAGGGACTTTGTTTTACTCTGATCAGGGGACTTTGTATACCGATTAGGGGACTTTGTTATAGTTGATCAGGCAGATTAGGTGACTTTTGGTTTCGATGGGACTTTTAAAATGCCTGGGATCAGGGGACATTGCTATACTCGATGAGGTGTTTGTTATACTCGATGAGGAATTTGTTATACTCGATCAGGGCCTTTTATACTTTATAAGGGCCTTTGTTATACTCGATGAGGATTTGTTATACTTGATTAGGGAATTTGTTATACTTGATCAGGGACTTTGGTTATACTCGTTGAGGGGCTTTTTTATACTTCTATCAGGACTTTGTATACTCTGTTCGGGAATTGTTTCTTTCGATCAGGATCTTTGATACTTGTTCGGTGTTTATTATTCCGATCAGGGACTTGTTATACGCGATCAGGATTCTTCATTCTCAATCAGAGGACTTTTTTGTTCTCGATGAGTGGACTTTTGTTATACTCGATCAGGGGTTTGCTATGCGATCAGACTTTGTTATACTCGATCAGCGGATCTTTTGTTATACTCATGGGGATTTTGTTATGCTCGATCAGGATCTTTGTTATACTCTTCAGGGCTTTTTGGTTATTCTCGATTAAATTGTTATGCTCGATCAGGGACTTGTTATACTGGATGAGGGGACTTTGTTATACTTGATCAGGGACTTTGTTATACTCATCAGTCCGTTGTTATCTGATGAGGGGGATTATTTCTTGATGGAGTATTTTTTGTTATAATGGATCAGGGGACTTATACTAGATTGGGTGGACTTTGTTGTCCTCGATCAGGGACTTTAATATAGCGGTGATGGGCTTGTTACCCGATCAGGGGACTGTTATATCTATGATCAGGGGACTTTATTCTCGATCAGGGACTTTGTTCACCTCTCAGGGGACTTTGATACCGATCAGATCTTTTGTTATACTTGTTCAGGGTTTGGTTATACTCGTTCAGGTGACTTTATACTCGGGATCAGGGATTTTGTTATACCGGTGGGGCTGTTGTGCCTGATGAGGACTTTGTTCCGATGAGGGACTTTAATATACTCGATGAGGGGGCTTTTATACTCGATGAGTGACTTTGTTGTATGCTCGATCAGGGACTTTCTTTATTCTCGATGAGGGGCTGGTTTTTACCGATAAGGGCCTTTGTTATACTCGATGAGGACTTTGTTGATATGGATCAGGAATTTAGTTATACCGATCAGGGACTGTTTACTCGATCAGGGGACTTATTAGGCTCGATCAGGGACTTGGTTATGTTGATCAGGCGATTGGTG
This sequence comes from Homarus americanus, assembly GCF_018991925.1. Classification (NCBI taxonomy): domain Eukaryota; kingdom Metazoa; phylum Arthropoda; class Malacostraca; order Decapoda; family Nephropidae; genus Homarus; species Homarus americanus. The sequence continues at coordinate 9,131 of NW_024720852.1, read as the reverse complement.
GACTTTTTTATAACGATGAGGGACTTTAAATACTTGATCGGGGACATTGCTATACTCGATGAGGGGTTTGTTAGTACCGATCAGGGAATTTGTTATATCGATGAAGGCTTTGTTGTACTCGATAAGGGCCTTTATACTTCGGATGGTGGACTTTGTTATACTGATGAGGGGGTTGGTTTCTCGATCAGGGCTGTTATACACAATCAGGGGACTTTGTTACTTCCGATCAGACTGTGTTATACTTGATGGGGGCTTTGTTATACTATATTGGGGGACTTTGTTATACTCGATCAGGGCTTTGTTTTTCTCGATTGGTGACTTTGGTTATATTATATTGGAATTTGTGTATCCGATCAGAATTTGTTATATTCGATTCGATTTGATATACTGATCAGGGGACTTGTTATGCTCTGTCAGGGACTTGCTATATCAGGTGACTTTGTTGTATACTGATCATGGTCTTTGTTATACTGTTCAGGAACTGTTATTCCTCTGTTAGGGGAATTTGTTATATTATGAGGGACTTTGGTTTTACTTTATAAGGACTGGTTATATGGTGTATTTTGTTGGTACTGATCGCTTTTGTTATTTTGGATCAGGACTGTTATATCTGGATCAGGCTGTTGCATCTTGATGAGGTTTGGTTATAATGATTAGGTTGACTTACTCGATAAGGGGCTTTAAATACCATGAGGCTTTGTTATACTTTGGATAAGGGCTTGTTTACTCGATGAGGGATTGTTATACCTGATCAGGCGACTTTGTTATACTCGATGAGGATCTTTATGCTCGATCAGGGGACTTTGTTATACTCGATCAGTGGATCTTTGTTTCTACTCTATCAGACTTTGTTATATCTCGATTAGGGATCTTTGTTATACTCGTTCAGGGACTTTGTTATACTGATCAGGTGACTTTGTTATACCTGATGAGGTTCTTTGTTATACTCGATCAGGGCTTTGTATACTCGATGTAAGGAATGTTATACTCGATGAGGGACTTTATATACTCGATGAGGGCTTAGACACGGATGAGGGGACTTTGTTATACTCGATCAGGGACTTTGTCTATACTCGATGAGGGGTCTGTTATACTCGATAAGGTCCTTTGTTATACTCGATGAGGACTTTGTATACTCGATCAGGATTTGATATACTCGATCAGGGGACTTTGTTTTTACTCGATCAGTGAACTTGTTATACTCGATCAGGGGACTTTGTTGTATTTGATGATGTTATCTTTGTTATACCGATGAGGACTATGGGGGCATTGCTATACTCGTTGAGGTGACTTTGTTATACCTCGATAAGACCTTTGTTATATTCGATGGGGGTTTTTACTCGATCAGGGACTTTGCTGCTCGATCGAGGACTTTGCTATATATACTCGATCGAACTTTGTTATACTCGATAAGGCCTTTGTTATACTCGATAGGGACTTTGTTATTCTGCATGAGAAATTTGTTATACTTGATCAGGGGACTGTTATACTTGATCAGGGGATTTTGTTATACTCGATGAGGGGCTTTGTTATTCTTGATGAAGGGACTTTGTTATACTCGATCAGGGGCCTTTGTTGTACTCGATGAGGGGCCTTTATTGTACTCGATTAGGGGCCTTTGTTGTACTCGATCACAGGACTTTTTTATACTCGATCAAGGGCCTTTATTACACTCGATCAGGAAACGTTGTTATACTCGATAAGGGGCCTTTGTTATACTCGATCGAGGATCTTTGTTATACTCGTTCAGGGCTTTGTTATACTCAGTCATATGAGCTTTGTTATACTCGATGAGGGCTGTATTTATACTCTATGAGGGAACTTTGCTATACTCGATCAGGAAGTTTGTTATACTCGATAAAGGGGCCTTTGACATACTCGATGAGGGGACTTTGTTATACTCCATCAGGGGAATTTGTTATACTCGATCAGGGGACTTTGTTTTACTCGATCAGGGGACTTTGTTATACTCGATCAGGGGACTTTGTTATAGTTGATCAGGGCAGATTAGTGGACTTTGTTATACTCGATGAGGGGGCTTTGTTATACTCTATCAGGGGACTTTGTTATACTCGTTCAGGGGAATTTGTTCTCTTCGATTAGGGATCTTTGTTATACTCGTTCCGGGGGCTTTGTTATACTCGATCAGGGGACTTTGTTATACGCGATCAGGAGACTTTCTTATTCTCAATCAGAGGACTTTGTTATACTCCATGAGTGGACTTTGTTATACTCGATCAGGGGAATTTGCTCTACCCGATCAGGGGACTTTGTTATACTCGATCAGCAGACTTTGTTATACTCTATCAGGGATCTTTGTTATACTCTTTCAGGGGGCTTTGTTATTCTCGATTAGGGGAATTTGTTATACTCGATCAGTGGACTTTGTTATACTCGATCACGGGACTTTGTTATACTCGATCAGGGGACTTTGTTATACTCGATCAGTGCCCTTTGTTATACTCGATCAGGAGGCTTTGTTACTACTCGATCAAGTGGCTTTGTTATACTTGATCAGGGGACTTTGTTATACTAGATTTGTGGACTTTTATATACTCGATCAGGGGACTTTAATATACTCGATGAGGGGGCTTTGTTATACTCGATCAGGGGACTTTGTTATACCCGATCAGGCGACTTTGTTATACTCGATCAGGGGACTTTGTTATACTCGATCAGGGATCTTTGTTCTACTACTCTATCAGGGGACTTTGTTATACTCGATCAGGGATCTTTGTTATACTCGTTCAGGGGGCTTTGTTATACTCGTTCAGGTGACTTTGTTATACTCGATCAGGGGACTTTGTTATACTCGATCAGGGGGCTTTGTTATACTCGATGAGGGGACTTTGTTATACTCGATGAGGGGACTTTAATATACTCGATGAGGGGGCTTTGTTATACTCGATGAGGGGACTTTGTTATACTCGATCACGGGACTTTGTCTATACTCGATGAGGGGGCTTTGTTATACTCGATAAGGGGCCTTTGTTATATTCGATGAGGGGACTTTGTTATACTCGATCAGGGGAATTTGTTATACTCGATCAGGGGACTTTGTTTTACTAGATCAGGGGACTTTGTTATACTCGATCAGGGGACTTTGTTGTAGTTGATCAGGGCAGATTAGTGGACTTTGATATACTCGATGAGGGACTTTAAAATACTCGATCAGGGGACATTGCTATACTCGATGAGGGGACTTTGTTATACTCGATCAGGGGACTTTGTTATACCTGATCAGGGCCCGTTGTTATACTCGATGAGGGGACTTTGTTATACTAGATCAGGGGGCTTTGTTATACTTGATCAGGGGACTTTGTTATACTAGATGAGTGGACTTTGTTATACTCGATCAGGGGACTTTAATATACTCGATCAGGGGACTTTATACTCGATGGGGGACTTTTTTCTCGATCAGGACTTTCTGCTCGGAGTCAGGGGACTTTGCTACTCGATCAGGGGCTTTGTTATACTCGATAAAGGGCGCTGTTATACTCGATCAGGGACTTTAATATACTCGATGAGGGCTTTGTTATACTCGATCAGAATTTGTTATACCCGATCAGGCGACTTTGTTATACTCGATCACGGGACTTTGTTATACTCGATCAGGGATCTTTGTTCTACTCTATCAGGGGACTTTGTTTATACTCGATCAGGATCTTTGTTACTCGTTAAGGGAGCATTCTCGTTCAGGTGACTTTGTTATACTCGATCAGGGACTTTGTTTATACTCGATCAGGGCTTTGTTTATCTCGATGAGGGACTTTGTTATACTCGATGAGGGACTTTATACTCTCAAGGAGGGCTTTGTTATACTCGATGAGGGACTTTGTTATACTCGATCAGGGACTTTGTCTATACTCGATGAGGCTTTGTTATACTCGATAAGGGGCTTTGTTATACTCGATGAGGGGCTTTTGTATCGTCGATCAGGAAATTTGTTATACTCGATCAGGGACTGTTTTGCCTCGATCAGGGGACTGTTATACTCGATCAGGGGACTTTGTTATAGTTGATCAGGGCAGATTAGTGGACTGTTATACTCGATGGTGACTTTAAAATACTCGATCAAGGGGACATTGCTATACTCGATGAGGGACTTTGTTATACTCGATCAGGGAATTTGTTATATTCTCGATCAGGGCCTTTGTTATACTCGATAAGGGGCACTGTTATACTGGATGAGGGACATTGTTATATACGAATAGGGAATTTGTTATACTCGATGGGACTTTGTTATACAATTAGGGGACTTTGTTATACTCGATCAGGGGCCTGTTATACTCGATGGGGGCTTTGTTATACTCTATCAGGGGACTTTGTTATACGCGATCAAGGAGACTTTCTTATTCTCAATCAGAGACTTTGTTATCACTTTCGATGAGTGGACTTTGTTATACTCGATCGAGAATTTATATACTCGATCAGGGATTTGCTATACCCGATAAGGAATTTGTTATACTCGATCAGCGGACTTTGTTATCTTCTATCAGGGGGCTTTGTTATACTCGATCAGGGGACTTTGTTATACGCGATCAGGAGACTTTCTTATTCTCAATCAGAGGACTTTGTTATACTCGAAGAGTGGACTTTGTTATACTCGATCAGGGGAATTTGCTCTACCCGATCAGGGGACTTTGTTATACTCGATCAGCGGACTTTGTTATACTCTATCAGGGGACTTTGTTATACTCGATCAGGGGACTTTGTCTATACTCGATGAGGGCTTTGTTATACTCGATAAGGGCCTTTGTTATACTCGATGAGGGGACTTTGTTATACTCGATCAGGGGAATTTGTTATACTCGATCAGGGGACTTTGTTTTACTCGATCAGGGGACTTTGTTATACTCGATCAGGGGGCTTTGTTATACTCGATGAGGGGACTTTGTTATACTCGATGAGATGACTTTAATATACTCATTGAGGGGGCTTTGTAATAGTCGATGACGGGACTTTGTTATACTCGATCAGGGGACTTTGTCTATACTCGATGAGGGGGCTTTGTTATACTCGATAAGGGGCCTTTGTTATACTCGATGAGGGGACTTTGTTATACTCGATCAGGGGAATTTGTTATACTCGATCAGGGGACTTTGTTTTACTCGATCAGGGGACTTTGTTATACTCGATCAGGGGACTTTGTTATAGTTGATCAGGGCAGATTAGTGGACTTTGTTATACTCGATGAGGGACTTTAAATTACTCGATCAGGGGACATTGCTATACTCGATGAGGGGACTTTGTTATACTCGATCAGGGGAATTTGTTATACTCGATCAGGGGCCTTTGTTATACTCGATAAGGGGCCTTTGTTATACTCGATCAGGGGACTTTGTTATACTCGATGAGGGGACTTTGTTATACTCGATGAGGGGGCTTTGTTATACTCGATCAGGGGACTTTGTTATACACAATCAGGGGACTTTGTGATACTCGATCAGGGGCCTTTGTTATACTCGATGAAAGGGCTTTGTTATACTCTATCAGGGGACTTTGTTATAGTCGATCAGGGGCCTTTGTTATACTCGATCGGAGGACTTTGTTATATTCAATCTGGGACTTTGTTATACTCGATCAGGGGCCTTTGTTATATTCGATCTGGACTTTGATATACTCGATCAGGGGACTTTGTTATACTCGATCAGGGGCCTTTGTTATATTCGATGAGGAGCCTTTGTTATACTCGATCAGGCGACTTTCTTATACTCGATGAGGGGTCATTGTTGTACTCGATGAGGGGGCTTTGTTGTACTCGATCAGGGGCCATTGTTATACTCGATAAGGGGCCATTGTTATACTCGGTCAGGGGACTTTGTTATACTCGATAAGGGGACTTTGTTATACTCGATGAGGGGCTTTGTTATACTTGATCAGGGGACTTTGTTATACTCGATTAAGGGGACTTTGTTATGCTCGACCAAGGGTCTTTGTTATACTGGATCAGTGGACTTTGTTATACTCTATCAGGGGACTTTGTTATACTCGATGAGGGCCTTTGTTTTACTCTATCAGGGGACTTTGTTATACTGGATCTGGGGACTTTGTTATCCTCGATCAGTTTTCTTTGTTATTCTTGATCAGGGGACTTTGTTATACTCGACCAGGGGCCTTTGTTGTACTCGATAAGGGGCAGTTGTTATACTCGATTAGGGGACTTTGTTATACTCGATCAGGGGACTTTGTTATACTTGATCAGGGCGCTTTGTTTTACTCGATGAGGGGACTTTGTTATACTCGATTAGGGGGCTTTGTTATACTTGATCAGGGGACTTTGTTATACTAGATGAGTGGACTTTGTTATACTCGATGAGGGGACTTTGTCATACTCGATCAGGGGAATTTGTTATACTCGATCAGGTGACTTTGTTTTACTCGATCAGGGGACTTTGTTATACTCGATCAGGTGACTTTGTTATAGTTAATCAGGGCAGATTAGTGGACTTTGTTATACTCGATGAGGGACTTTAAAATACTCGATCAGGGGACATTGCTATACTCGATGAGGGGACTTTGTTATACTCGATCAGGGGAATTTGTTATACTCGATCAGGGGCCTTTGTTATACTCGATAAGGGCCTTTGTTATACTCGATGAGGGGACTTTGTTATACTCAATCAGGGGAATTTGTTATACTCGACCAGGGGACTTTGTTATACTCGATGAGGGGGCTTTGTTTTACTCTATCAGGGGACTTTGTTATACTCGTTCAGGGGAATTTGTTATCTTCGATCAGGGGACTTTGTTATACGCGATCAGGAGACTTTCTTATTCTCAATTAGAGGACTTTGTTATACTCGATGAGTGGACTTTGTTATACTCGATCAGGGGAATTTGCTATACCCGATCAGGGGACTTTGATATACTCGATCAGCGGACTTTGTTATACTCTATCAGGGGACTTTGTTATACTCGATCAGGGGACTTTGTTATAGTTGATCAGGGCAGATTAGTGGACTTTGTTATACTCGATGAGGGACTTTAAAATACTCGATCAGGGGACATTGCTATACTCGATGCGGGGACTTTGTTATACTCGATAAGGGGACTTTGTTATACTCGATGAGGGGACTTTTTATACTCGATCAGGGGACTTTGCTATACTCGATCAGGGGACTTTGCTATACTCGATCAGGGGGCTTTGTTATACTCGATAAGGGGCCTTTGTTTTACTCGATGAGGGGACTTTGTTATTCTCACTTAGGGGAATTTGTTATACTTGATCAGGGGACTGTTATACTTGATCAGGGGATTTTGTTATACTCGATGAGGGGCTTTGTTATTCTTGATGAGGGAAATTTGTTATACTCGATCAGGGGCCTTTGTTGTACTCGATGAGGGGCCTTTATTGTACTCGATCAGGGGCCTTTGTTGTACTCGATCACGGGACTTTGTTATACTCGATCAGGGGCCTTTTTTACACTCGATCAGGAAACTTTGTTATACTCGATAAGGGGCCTTTGTTATACTCGATCAGGATCTTTGTTATACTCGTTCAGGGGCTGTTATACTCGGTCATGTGACTTTGTTATACTCGATGGGGGGCTGTGTTATGCTCTAACAGGGGACTTTGCTATACTCGATCAGGAGTTTGTTATACTCGATAAGGGCCTTTGTTATACTCGATGAGGGACCTTGTTATACTCGATCAGAATTTGTTATACTCGATCAGGGGACTTGTTATACTCGATAAGGTACTTTTGTTATACTCGATCAGGGACTTTTTTATACTCGATAAGGGACTTTTGTTATACTCGATCAGGGTTGTTATACTCGATCAGGGACTTTGTTATATTCGATCAGGGACTTTGTTATACTCGATCAGGGGACTTTGTTATACTCGATCAGGCTTTGTTATACTCGATAGGGACTTTTGTTATACTCGATCAGAATTTGTTATACTCGATCAGGGGACTTTGTTATACTCGATCAGGGACTGTTATACTCGATCAGGGGACTTTGCTATCTCGATCAGAGGTTGGTATATCTGATGAGGGCCTTTGTTATACTCGTTCAGGGAATTTGTTGTACTTGATCCAGGGCATCAGTGGACTTTGTTATACTCGATCAGGGGACTTTATATACTCGATCAGGGGACTTTGCTATACTCGATGAGGGGCCTGTTATACTCGATCAGGGCCTTTGTTATTCTCGATCAGGGACTTTGTATACTCAATCTGGGGACTTTGTTATACTCGATCAGTGGCGCTGATTAAGCTCGATCAGGGGACTTTGTTACTCGATCAGGGACTTTGTTAACTCGATCAGGGCCTTTGTTATATTCGATGAGGAGCCTTTGTTATACTCGATCAGGGGACTTTGTTATACTCGATTAGGGGTCTTTGTTGTACTCGATCAGGGGCTTTGTTTTACTCGATCAGGGCTGTTATACCCGATAAGGGGCCATTGTTATACTCGATCAGGGGAGTTTGTTATACTCATAGGGGACTTTGTTATACTCGATGAGGGGCTTTGTTATACCTGAACAGGGAGACTTTGTTATACTCGGTCAGGGACTTTGTTATGCTCGATCAAAGGGGCTTTGTTATACTCGATCAGTGGACTGTTATACTCGATCAGAGGACTTTGTTATACTCGACCAGGGACTTTGTTATACTCGATCAGGGGCCTTTGTTGTACTCGATGAGGGGCCTTTGTTGTACTCGATGAGGGGCCTTTGTTGATCTCGATCACGGGACTTTGTTATACTCGATGAGGCAGCATTACCTCGATCAGAACTGTTATACTTGATAAGGGATAAGGGCCTTTGTTACTTCGATCAGGATCTTTGTTTATACTCGTTGAGGGCTTTGTTATACTCGGTCAGGTGACTTTGTTATACTCGATGAGGGGCACTTTTATATACTCTATTAGGGGACTTTGCTATACTCGATCAGGGAAGTTTGTTATACTCTATCAGGACTTTGTTATACTCGATCAGGGATCTTTGTTATACTCGTTCTGGAGGCTTTGTTATACTCAGTCAGGTGACTTTGTTATACTCGATGAGGGGCTTTGTTATACTCTATCAGGGGACTTTGTTATACTCGATCAGGATCTTTGTTATACTCGTTCGGGACTTTGTTATACTCGTTCAGGGACTTTGTTATACTCGATGAGGGGCT
>NW_024720851.1:0-2974 GCF_018991925.1 Homarus americanus | reverse complement strand
TCTACTAATGCAAGTGTTAAAAAACCTAATATTATTGATATTTCTCTTAATTATTAATTGTGTGTGCATACCATCATAAAATTAAGATAAAATTTTTACTACAACATAGTTGTGTGTCGTCAAAAAGTGGAGTTTGGGGGTCGGGCCAGTCTCTATTGGAATTAATCCCATATGTTCTGCTGTTCACTTAACGCGGTTTTCACTTAACGCGGTACCCTGTGGGTTCAATTGACCGCGTTAAGCGTGGTACTACTGTATATATATGTATATATATATGTATATATATATGTAACCTGTCGGAATTAATTTTATTTTTCAATTTGACTTGGTGTTTATTAAAGATTAATAGATGGTAATGGCAGTGGAAGCGCCCCTTTGAGAAAAATCCCGAACCAGCACAAGAACACTTAAATCTACTAAACAAAATGAATTGTCCGTGACCCGTGGAAGGATAGCGTCTGTGACTGGGATGAATGAGACACACTGTAAAATTTAGACACTTATATTCCCTTCAACACTACAAACACAATCAAATAATGGTACACCAATATGCCCACCTCTTAACTTGAACTTAAAACACTACTCTGAGAAATAAAAGTTATACATGATATTGAAATTATTAGAAACTCAGGCAACAATAAATTTAAAGTATTAAGAAATGTTGCATGCACACATGAAACAGGCCTTAAGGGTTTTCACAGAATAATATCCACCACTGCGGAAGTGGTATGAAAATAAGAAATTATTAATTCCACCATGAATAGGCCTAAAGGGCACTCAATATAATTATGTTACACCAACAGATGCAGGCCTTAAGGGTTTTCAACAAAATAATATCAGTCACTGAGGAAATGGTATTGAAAAATAAGAAATTAAATACTCTACAATGAATAGGCCTTAAGGGCACTCAATATAATTATGTTACACCAACAGATACACACCTCCTAACCTAGCTTATACACTACTCTGGGGAACATAGGTTATATCTGAGATTGAAACTATAAAGAAATTTTAAATGCACACAGCATTCATTAGTAACTGAAAAAATAGTATTAACTACACACAAAAATTTTGTCACTATTATAAAGACGTTACTGAGTCCAATACCCGTGAACCATGCTCCCTAACCTAACACACACACAGATTACCACCTGCACTCCGTAGTCGTTTAAGGCACAACCAACAGGCACCCGTAGTTGAAGGCCCAAATCAGCCTTTCTCCACCTTGGAAAGTGTACCTCTAAACTCCACTGACTCTTGGCCCCAGTGTGCGACCCTGTATCACTCAGCTAGCTTCACTTTACCCCCAGGTACATCCATAAAGCGGAAGGGAGTGAGCCAATCAGACCTTGTACAGTTGAGAGAAGCTTTAGCTACCCGTTAGCAAGAGGGTTTCACTAAGCAGCTTGAAACATGTGGTATTGTGAGCCGAGGTAGAGGAGAGCTGATGACCCCAACGATCGTCCCGTCGTCAGCTGGGCACCCAGACGGCTAAATTCCCTCAAGAGATCCTTTGATACCCCGCTAAACAGTGACAGGCCTACACTGATCGGTCCAATGGCGACAATCGCCACCCTCAATCATCAACGGCAGTCTCAAACGGCAGTCAATCTTTCTCAGTCAAGTGGGTTCTGGCGGAAACCCCTGAAATGAACTCACTGTTAGCTCTTGTAAATCCTTACCACTGCCCTATCTAACCCTGGCTGAGATCGAATGAGACTTACTTGTTATACTGCAATAGTGCAACACAGGTGACTAGCCCACGTGACTATTTCTGTGGACGGACGCGCAGGGATGTCCTGTAGGTCCAATCGCTTTCACGTGACTGAGGACCAGCCAGCGTCGCGTCTCTCCAAGGCGCTAGCTTAGGCCTACATGACATATTTTCCGCCTAACTAATAACTCCTTGGGACACCCGTGACATTATTCAGACTGATAAGCGATCTATAATAATTTCAAATTCAATAATAGTCCCTTAACTTCATGAATCCCATCATTATTAATTCGGCAAATTACATTTAATATCACTTAGGCCTAGTTCCACAACCTCTCGCTATGTGCAGGGAGAGCTCTCTTCCCTCAGACGACCTTGAAAGCTCAGTATCGCCAATTGCGCCGTGTTTGAAATTACTCTGAAATTTCTGAATATTACATATATATATATATATATATATATATATATATATATATATATATATATATATATATATATATATATATATATATATATATATATATATATATATATATATATATATATATATATATATATATATATATATATATATATATATATATATATATATATATATATATATATATATATATATATATATATATATATATGCTACATACATATATACACAGTGAACCTCACTTTTATGTCAATTGAACTCCACGGAGCTCCTATGAAGTAGAACACAGAAGTGAATTAAATATAACATGTTGGATTAAATGAAATAGAGACCGGCTGACCCCCAAACTCCACTTTTTCCGACACAATACCTATGTTCTAGTAAAAATAACATCTTAATTTTATGATGGTACATGCACACAATTAATACTTAAAAGAAATAGAGAAATACAGTCGCCAAGTTAATGTCCATTCAAATAATGGACTCGACTCCCTCCCCCTCTTCTCACACTCCTGGCTCTTCCCTCTCTGAAAAATGTTTGGGGGAAAACCACTAGATTTTAAGGTATAGTAATAAATAACACCTCAAACTAAAGTTAGGATAATATAATTGACATTGCTGGATTCCTTGTAAGACCAGGAATATTTTGAATATAAATGTCATATATTTTGCACAAAAGATAACATATTTACTCAGAGTAAGCAAAATACTTTAAGTAGATCTAAAATTTGTATGTCTAATGCAAAATCTATGATGTTTATATTCAAAATGATCATCAAATTGTAAGAATTCCAGCAATGTAAATTATATTCTGGCCCGGTAATTTGTATGAATTTTAT
>NW_024720850.1:0-14250 GCF_018991925.1 Homarus americanus | reverse complement strand
AACCATTTCGCTACTATATGCCAGACGCTCCCACGGCTTGACACAACCACTCTCCCTGCTTACCTACCAGCCCCCCTTCCCACTGACTTAGTAGAAGAATTTGAAGTAGCAAAACGCTTGGACAAACTAAAATTAAAACGCTCTACCACCCCCATTGACTTACCAATGAAACTCTTCAAGGAGTTCTCCCCGGAGCTTGCTAAACCCCTGTGCTCCATCAATGCTTCTCTCAGTCAAGCCAGATGCCCAGCTGACTGGAAGACCTCTTATGTATCACCAGTGCCCAAGTCAACCAGCCCACAATCCTTAAATCAGCTACGACCTATTGCAATCACCCCAATACCCAGCCTAATCTGTGAAAGTTTTGTGTTCGACTGGGCTTATGCTGATATTGCAGGAATCGTAGACCCTTAGCAATTTGGCAACATGAACTTCCTCCACCACTCACTGTCTTGTCAGCTTTCTCGATTACATATACCGCCATCTCAAGAAACGAAAAACGTCTGTAGCTGTCGCCTTCATTGATTTCACTAAATCATTCGACCTAGTCGGCCACAATATAATCATCAACAAAGCTATTGACCTCGGGCTTCGGAGAAGTCTTATACCATGGCTTACAGACTTCATCAGTGACCGACGCCAAGCTGTACGCTTCCGAGGGGCTGTCTCCACCTTTCAGTCACTCACCTGTGGCGTTCCCCAAGGCACCAAGATGGGACCACTCTGCTTCCTTATGCTCATCAATGATGCCCTAAGAGAAACCCCTGCTCGTTGGAAATATGTCGACGACTCCACCATTGGGATCAGCGTCAACAATTCTGCTCCCAACTATACTGCCCTTCAGGATTTATTGAACAGTCTCCAAAACTGGGCCACCAACAACCATGTCACCATCAACCATACCAAGACCATGGTTATGCACATCAACCTCTCCTTCGACATTGTCCCACCTCCTTCCATTACTTTAGGTCCGAACACACTCCAGGTTGTAGATTCCACGAAGCTCCTCGGCGTCACCATAGACAACAAACTAAATTGGAAACCACACGTCAGTGAAGTTGTCAAATCCTCCAGTTTCCGTCTCCACCTCATCCGCCGACTCAAGTCCCTCGGAGTTCCTGCACCCGAGCTCCTCAGTGTTTACACAACATTCATACTTCCCAAGCTCACCTATGCCTCCCCCACCTGGTCTTCCTCCCTAAATGCCACACAACGTAAACATCTACAAAAAGTGCAAAAGAGGGCATGCAAGATTATTCTCTCCCCTTCCTACTCCACATATCAAGAAGCGCTCAACACACTGACCCTTTCGACTCTCACTGACCATCACCACGACCTCATCTGCAAATTTGGTAAGAAGCTTCTACACCATCCTCGACACCGGCTCCTACTACTGTAACGACCACGGTCGTACACGTCAGTTAACGCCAAAATCAAATGATTCATATTACGCTCAATAGCCCACAAAACATGTACCTCTGCGTTTAGTTTGAGTCCTCCATCTGAGGAGTCCGTTTTCTCATCACTTCAAGACGCCTCAGTCCTCCGTTATCCCATTTTCTCTGACTTACTGAAACCAACCTCTCTATATAATGTATTTGAATGTGAGAGAGAACACCTTTGTTTTGAGTCAACTTAGATATGTCTGTTTACAGTTGGAACATTCAAGATCCATTGTGAGTGGTGTTGAACGCTTCAACTGTCCTTATTGTTGGTAAGACGTGTCAAGTAAGTGAGTGTTGAGTCTGCCAGGACAAACACTACCCATCGGTTTTGTTCCCTAAGAATACCCATGAGTTTCTGATCGCTACTGAAGTTATGTTATTTTGTCGCCCCGACATCAGAGAATCTGATGTTTGTAGTTTAGTTAGAGTCAGTTGTCTATTTAAGAAAGTCATTAATTTCCTGAATTATTCTGTCAACCGGTATAATCTCCAAGATCTAACGTCTCCCTGTTAATAGCTCCTTGTTCGCCTCAGGCCTGAGCTTGCAGAATTGATGTTATCAACGTGTATATTCCACCTTTTCCTGGCAAGCTCAACCTCTGGTTAGATTATATGAATAGACATAGGAAATTACCCTGATCCGGAACACCGGAGTTCATAATTAAATATACGGTGATCCAACATGGTAGAGAAGGTATGTTGTTGGTAAGATTGACCTTTCTGGCATGAATATGGAGGCCCAAGCTGCCCCGCCGGTGCACGTATATACCTCTACACGAGGGAGAATCACGCATTCGTGACTCTTCTTCCACGTCTACAGGTATGTTCACGTGTGTTCCCCGCCGCCATATTAACTCAGTTTAACTTAGTCATTTTTGCGAATATCAGTGTTCATGTTTCAACATAGTACCTTCAGTGCCAATTAAGTCAAGTAAAGTAGAGCTCTAGCTATCGTCTGAACCGGTGCCAGACGTACGTTTTGTATAGTGAAGTTAAATATTCACGCATTCGTGACTCTTCTTCCACGTCTACAGCCACTCTCCTGAGGGTCGATAACTACCTATGGGCACCATGGTTCTTGAAGACTGTCTCTAAGGGCGCATTTAGAATCCCAGGACACGATTCCCCCGGGAAGCGCCCTCTCACTCTGCCAGTGTGTAACGAGTCAACCTCCCTGAGTGCACCGAGCGAGCGAGCCTTCAGCTTGGCGGTCGCTGTAAACAACTGTGCCCGCTGACTCCACCTGGAGGTTGTACTTCATCTATGGCATGTAGCAGTGTCAGCCCATGTTTGGAGGGATAACTAGCAGAAATATAGTATCCCGGGTTAAGTATTGAACCCCTGAATGAGAGTTCAAGGTACCAGGTTGTTCCTTGCAAACTAAGAGGAGGTATTGTATGTTACTATAATTGTGGAGTTAGTCCAATGTGTTATGTATTCATCTGTAGTAATCATGAACGAATAACCGGAGAGTATGATGTTCTAACCACGAATTGAGAAGGTAATTTGTTTCTTGGTAAGGTAAGACCTGTGGGTCCAGGGTTATTGACAGTGTGTAAGCATTTCTAAATCTTACTTGTGACAGAAATACTACAACAGTATCCAATAAAGTAATGAATATTTGGAGGTGTTTAATGAGGTAATAAGTCCTTGAAGTGTTTGATGACTTAATAAGTTAATTTCGGTTCTGTTTAGCCTGAGTGAATCTAAGATGCATCTTCTCCACTCACTGTATTAATAAATATTGAGTTAGTAATCTGAGTATCACCACTCTACTCCTTCTAAACATTGGTTCCCAGAAAATAATACTTACTCGCGTGCCTATACATCTACCACACTACCCAAAACCCTTCCAGGAGTTATGTTATATAATAAAAAGTCTGGGTGGTGGGAGCTACCCTTTGTAAGTATAAAAAGTGTTGTACTAAGAGTAACATGGTTCCTCAGACTAACCCATGTATAAGAATGACATAAAACAAAGTATACTTCAGAAAGGTAAGAACATTGAAACTGAGAATATAATCTATATGAAAGGAAATGAAAAGAAAGAACCTTGACTTGGAAAACATAAGTAGAGAAGCATACGAGTTACTTATATAAGAATATAAGGTATATAGAGATAAAGAACATATAAGAATAGCTGGATGGTAAACTATTGAAAAGAGTAAACTCGGCCCGTTACACTACCACCTGAGATCCCTAGCCCGAGAATTGCTGTTCGACACCACAACTGCATCCAGCCCATACGTGCACGAACTGATCGCTATAAGAACAGCCGAGTCCCAACCATTGTAAATACTATCAATAACATGTAATAAACCAGTGTATTCACTCCCAGTAAACACTATTCCTTGCACTGTCACTATGTGGAAATGAACTGTAGTTTGAGCTTTTCCCCATCTAGATCTTACATATCTTATTTGTATCACTTATGTTACTTGTATATTATTTGTAATTCGAAACCCATTCCCCAAATATGTAACTGTATATTTTCAGCCTTCTGGCTGCCAAGCTCTTTCAATAAAACGTTAATTATTATTATTATTATTACACACACCCAGAGAGAGAGAGAGAGAGAGAGAGCCATTTTGTCCTGTCTCCCTCCATTGACGTGTTTCTTCCCCACCCCTTAAAGTTTTGTACTGACCTGGTCTGACTCCGCCTGACCCTCTCCTTCCTGTGGGGTAAGATGTCTGGCAACCTTAGGTCATGAAGGCTCTTTGTCTTATTTGATTTGTTAGCTTGTTTTGTTTGGTCTGTGTGTCTGTTACCTTGTTCATGTGTTTTGTTTATCTTTCATTGTTTTGTTTACTTGTCATTGTTTATTTCTTTATCTATTATTTTTGATTACTTGTTTTGTTTTTATTTTTGCTTTGATTATCGTCTTATTCTGTACTTACCTTAGTCATGCAACAAGTGAGAGAAGTTATCTACCTTAGTCATGCAACAAGTGAGAGAAGTTATCTACCTTAGTCATGCAACAAGTGAGAGAAGTTATCTACCTTAGTCATGCAACAAGTGAGAGAAGTTATCTACCTTAGTCATGCAACAAGTGAGAGAAGTTATCTACCTTAGTCATGCAACAAGTGAGAGAAGTTATCTACCTTAGTCATACAACAAGTGAGAGAAGTTATCTACCTTAGTCATGCAACAAGTGAGAGAAGTTATCTACCTTAGTCATGCAACAAGTGAGAGAAGTTATCTACCTTAGTCATGCAACAAGTGAGAGAAGTTATCTACCTTAGTCATGCAACAAGTGAGAGAAGTTATCTACCTCATCTACCTTAGTCATGCAACAAGTGAGAGAAGTTATCTACCTTAGTCATGCAACAAGTGAGAGAAGTTATCTACCTTAGTCATGCAACAAGTGAGAGAAGTTATCTACCTTAGTCATACAACAAGTGAGAGAAGCAACAAGTGAGAGAAGTTATCTACCTTAGTCGTGCAACAAGTGAGAGAAGTTATCTACCTTAGTCATGCAACAAGTGAGAGAAGTTATCTACCTTAGTCATGCAACAAGTGAGAGAAGTTATCTACCTTAGTCATGCAACAGGTGAGAGAAGTTATCTACCTTAGTCATACAACAAGTGAGAGAAGTTATCTACCTTAGTCATGCAACAAGTGAGAGAAGTTATCTACCTTAGTCATACAACAAGTGAGAGAAGTTATCTACCTTAGTCATGCAACAAGTGAGAGAAGTTATCTACCTTAGTCATACAACAAGTGAGAGAAGTTATCTACCTTAGTCATACAACAAGTGAGAGAAGTTATCTACCTTAGTCATGCAACAAGTGAGAGAAGTTATCTACCTTAGTCATGCAACAAGTGAGAGAAGTTATCACCTTAGTCATGCAACATTGAGAGAAGTTATCACCTTAGTCATACAACAAGTGAGAGAAGTTATCTACCTTAGTCATACAACAAGTGAGAGAAGTTATCTACCTTAGTCATGCAACAAGTGAGAGAAGTTATCTACCTTAGTCATGCAACAGGTGAGAGAAGTTATCTACCTTAGTCATCCAACAAGTGAGAGAAGTTATCTACCTTAGTCATGCAACAGGTGAGAGAAGTTATCTACCTTAGTCATACAACAAGTGAGAGAAGTTATCTACCTTAGTCATGCAACAAGTGAGAGAAGTTATCTAGCTTAGCCATGCAACAAGTGAGAGAAGTTATCTACCTTAGTCATGCAACAAGTGAGAGAAGTTATCTACCTTAGTCATGCAACAAGTGAGAGAAGTTATCTACCTTAGTCATGCAACAAGTGAGAGAAGTTATCTACCTTAGTCATGCAACAAGTGAGAAAAGTTAACTACCTTAGTCATACAACAAGTGAGAGAAGTTATCTACCTTAGTCATGCAACAAGTGAGAGAAGTTATCTACCTTAGTCGTGCAACAAGTGAGAGAAGTTATCTACCTTAGTCATGTAACAAGTGAGAGAAGTTATCTACCTTAGTCATGCAACAAGTGAGAGAAGTTATCTACCTTAGTCATGCAACAAGTGAGAAAAGTTAACTACCTTAGTCATACAACAAATGAGAGAGTTATCTACTTTAGTCGTACAACAAGTGAGAGAAAGTTATACCTTGGTCGTGCAAGTGAGAGAAGTTATCTACATACTGTAGTCATGTAACAAGTGAGAAGTTATCTACCTTAGTATGCAACAAGTGAAATCTTACCTTAGTCCTTGCAGCAGGTGGAGAGTTATCTACCGCGATAAATAACAAGTGAAGTTATCTACATGGTCATGCAACAGGTGAGAGTTATCTACCTTAGTCCTTTAAACCAAAGTGAGAGAGAAGTTATCTACCTAGTCATGCAACAAGTGAGAGAAGTTATCTACCTTAGCCATGCAACAAGTGAGAGAAGTTATCTACTTTAGTCATGCAACAGGTGAGAGAAGTTATCTACCTTAGTCATACTACAAGTGAGAGAAGTTATCTACCTTAGTCATACAACAAGTGAGAGAAGTTATCTACCTTAGTCATGCAACAAGTGAGAGAAGTTATCTACCTTAGTCGTGCAACAAGTGAGAGAAATTATCTACCTTAGTCATGCAACAAGTGAGAGAAGTTATCTACCTTAGGCATGCAACAAGTGAGAGAAGTTATCTACCTTAGTCATGCAATAGGTGAGAGAAGTTATCTACCTTAGTCATGCAACAAGTGAGAGAAGTTATCTACCTTAGTCATACAACAAGTGAGAGAAGTTATCTACCTTAGTCATGCAACAAGTGAGAGAAGTTATCTACCTTTAGTCATGCAACAAGTGAGAGAAGTTATCTACCTTAGTCATGCAACAAGTGAGAGAAGGTATCTACCTTAGTCATGCAACAGGTGATAGAAGTTATCTACCTTAGTCATACAACAAGTGAGAGAAGTTATCTACCTTAGTCATACAACAAGTGAGAGAAGTTATCTACCTTAGTCATACAACAGGTGAGAGAAGTTATCTACCTTAGTCATACAACAAGTGAGAGAAGTTATCTACCTTAGTCGTGCAACAAGTGAGAGAAGTTATCTACCTTAGTCATGCAACAAGTGAGAGAAGTTATCTACATTAGTCATGCAACAAGTGAGAGAAGTTATCTACCTTAGTCATACAACAAGTGAGAGAAGTTATCTACCTTAGTCATGCAACAGGTGAGAGAAGTTATCTACCTTAGTCATACAACAAGTGAGAAGCTATCTATCTTAGTCATGCAACAAGGAGAGAAGTTATTCACCTTAGTCATGCAAACAAGTGAGAAGCATTCACCTTAGTCATGCAACAAGTGAGAGAAGTTGTTCACCTTAGTCGTGCAACAAGGAGAGAAGCTATCTACCTTAGCTTCACAGCAAGTGAGAGAAGCATTCAATTTAGTCATGCAACAAGTGAGAGAAGTTATCCAATTTAGTCATGCAACAAGTGAGAGAAGTTATCTACCTTAGTCGTGCAACAAGTGAGAGAAGTTATCTACCTTAGTCATGCAACAAGTGAGAGAAGTTATCTACCTTAGTCGTGCAACAAGTGAGAGAAGTTTTCTACCTTAGTCATGCAACAAGTGAGAGAAGTTATCTACCTTAGTCATGCAACAAGTGAGAGAAGTTATCTACCTTAGTCATGCAACAAGTGAGAGAAACTGTCTATCTTTGCCATGCAACGGAGAGAAAGAGATGAATAAAACATACGTCAAGAATAAAGCAAGAAATGCGTGAGAGAGAGAGAGAGAGAGAGAGAGAGAGAGAGAGAGAGAGAGAGAGAGAGAGAGAGAGAGGAAGGAGAGGAGAGGAGAGAAAGAGACGTTTGACGAGGCAGCAGGTGCTTGAAAACAATGTTAGTAAACAAACAACAAAACGGAGGTCAGTGGCAAGGACGGTGTATGTGTGTGTGTGTGTGTGTGTGTGGTGGTAGGGTGTGTCATAGGAGGGAAGATCAGCTAAAACTAATGGCCCATCACTTTTTTGGTAGATTTTAGTGTATATAAACAGAAAATAATTTCAGTTTCAATATTTTGCAACCTTTTGCTAGGTAAATTTTAGCGTGAAATTTATCGAAAATCTAACGTACAGCTGCATTAGTGCATTACAATTAAATAGTGAACATTGCTTTCTGACTTCATTCTTTAACAACCCAACTAACATTATTTTTTTCTGTTTCACATTCTGATGCATTTATAAGTTGATAATATTTACGATGGCTGCTTGTGTCAGGACGAGGAACCAAAAATCCAGCCATCTCAGTCACTATCTTGTATCTGGGAGAGAGCTCCTGAAGTCGGAGTTGCCTTCATTGAGAGATGCTTTGAGATACGGTGTTTTAATCAGGCAAATCAGTGAAAAGAACCAAAGAACTTACACAAACAAAGACATTGCCAGTGATATGACCAAAGCTGTCTTGGCACAGCACACTCTGGCTAACGCTCAGTTCAAGCCTCCAGTCATAACAAGTCAGAAGAAGATTAGTGAGAGACTGCTAGCCAGTTGGGAAAAGGCAAGAGATATCTCTCTTGGGAGAGGAAACTTGCAGTTAAGGACAGCTTTGCCAAGCAACTGGACCAGTTATTTGACATAATTACTTGCAAGTGCCCAATTGTTCTCTGTCCTGAGTTTGGATGGGATCGTGACTGTAAATCCGAGGCCCACATCTCCTGTATTTGCAAGCGTGAACTGAAGATTCCTGTGATCGAACTGGCATTTGTCAAAGCACAGAGAGAGAAGACTGGCAGTATAGGGGCTCTCATGATTTCTAGCCAAGATATTCCGAAGTCCAAGAGACAGGAGGCTGCCACAGAGAGACAGAAGAGGAGAAGAGTTGCTGAGGAAAAGAGACTTGAGAAGGCCCAGGGTGAGGTAAAAAAGGCCGATGATTGGAGTCAAGCTGATTCAGAGTTTAATGACTTCCCCATGGCTGATCCGAGTGCTGACCCGGAGAATGGTGACTTTGTCCCTAACCCAGAAAATAATGATCACAAACCTTCCAGGCATTTTACTTTTTACTTTTATCCTCTTCGCCACTGATCGGCTTGTTAGCCGCTTGGGCGATCGGTCACGACTCTTTTCCTTTATATTCTTCACCAAAAGGTCGGCTCGCTAGCCGCCCGGGCGATCGGTCACGTCTCTGTCACGCACTGTTGGCAAATACTGGGCATGCACCGGCTCCTGAATGTACCTGAACCCGCTCCAGTGTTGGTCAAGTCTTCTCTTGAAAGAGCTCACACTTGGTGCCGTCACAACACTCTCTGGTAGATTGTTCCAAGAGTTTACAACCCTCACTCCGAAAAAGTTTGCCCTCACGGTTTTCTGGACTTGCGGCTTCTTCAATCTTGAGCTGTGACCCCTTGTGGGGCGAGCGTCCGCCAGCTCCAAGTAAGGACACTCAACCGAGTAGTGCCCCCTGAGATGCTTATAAACCTCAACTAGGTCCCCCCTTGCCCGTCTGTAGTATAAGCTAGGCAAGTTCAGGCGCTCCAATCTCGCAGGCATAACATTCGAAATAGGAAAGATATCCCGAGCATAGCTCTGGCCAGCATGCGACACCACACTCGTCTCAGAGAAACTGCAGGGATAGCAACAGCTGCCTGGATTGACGGTGGTTTGATAACACCTGATGATGTTCACCTGGTGATAGATCATAACAAAGTAAGGAGAGCTCAGGAGAAACTTGTCAGTAACCTAGAAGAGGAGTTTGATTAGGGGATAAGAGAAAATGGTGTTATAGTGAACATGTGGTGTACTGTAATAGTGAAGATGTGGTGTACTGTAATAGTGAAGATGTGGTGTACTGTTATAGTGAACATGTGATGTACTGTAATAGTGAACATGTGGTTTACTGTAATAGTGAAGATGTGGTGTACTGTAATAGTGAAAATGTGGTGTACTGTTATAGTGAACATGTGATGTACTGTAATAGTGAACATGTGCTGTACTGTAATAGTGAAGATGTGGTGTACTGCAACAGTGAAGATGTGGTGTACTGTAATAGTGAACATGTGGTGAACTGTAATAGTGAAGATGTGGTGTACTGTTATAGTGAACATGTGATGTACTGTAATAGTGAACATGTGGCGTACTGTAATAGTGAAGATGTGGTGTACTGTAATAGTGAAGATGTGGTGTACTGTAATAGTGAAGATGTGGTGTACTGTTACAGTGAACATGTGATGTACTGTAATAGTGAACATGTGATGTACTGTAATAGTGAACATGTGGTGTACTGTAATAGTGAAGATGTGGTGTACTGTAATAGTGAAGATGTGGTGTACTGTTATAGTGATCATGTGATGTACTGAAATAGTGAACATGTGGTGTACTGTAATAGTGAACATGTGGTGTACTGTAATAGTGAACATGTGATGTACTTGTGTAGTGAACATGTGATGTACTAGTATAGTGAACATGTGGTGTACTGTAATAGTGAAGATGTGGTGTACTGCAACAGTGAAGATGTGGTGTACTGTAATAGTGAACATGTGGTGCACTGGTGTAGTGAACATTTGATGTACTGTTGTAGTGAACATGTGGTGTACTGTTGTAGTGAACATGTGATGTACTGGTGTAGTGAACATGTGATGTATTGGTATAGTGAACATTTGATGTACTGTTCTAGTGAAATGTGGTGCACTGGTGTAGTGAACATTTGATGTACTGTTGTAGTGAACATGTGGTGTACTGGTATCGTGAACATGTGATGTACTGTTGTAGTGAACATGTGATGTACTGGTGTAGTGAACATGTGGTGTACTGTAATAGTGAAGATGTGGTGTACTGCAACAGTGAACATGTGGTGTACTGGTATAGTAAACATGTGATGTACTGTTGTAGAGAACATGTGATGTACTGGTGTAGTGAACATGTGGTGCACTGGTGTAATGAACATTTGATGTACTGTTGTAGTGAACATGTGATGTACTGTTGTAGTGAACATGTGGTGCACTGTTGTAGTGAACATGTGGTGCACTGTTGTAGTGAACATGTGATGTACTGTTGTAGTGAACATGTGATGTACTGTTGTAGTGAACATGTGATGTACTGTTGTAGTGAACATGTGATGTATTGGTGTACTGAACATATAGATCATCTGCTATGCGCTGCTGCCAAATATAAGACATGTACTGGCTCCTGAATGTATCTGTACCAGCACCAGTGTTGGTCAAGTAGTCATGAATGAGCTCACACTCGGTGCCGTCGAAACAGGGTTCGCATCTCGCTGTTTGGTTTGCAATTCTCTGCCACCTGTCTACACAACTGAGGTACCAGCCCCCGCAAATATTTTGAACTTATTTCATGTGGCTGCAAATTAGGATACGGGAAACGGTGTAGTTGTGTAAAATCTGGATTACCTTGTTCTATAATGTGCAGTAATTGCCATGGCCAAAGTTGTCTGAATTCCGAAACTGCAAATGATCCCACTGATGATCATATTGTGACTAATGAAGAGGACTTTTCAGGTACTTAATGGTATCATCTTAAACTAGAAAAACCTGAAATAGGCCTAATGGGAAAACTACTTTTAAAATAGGCTGCAAAAACTTTACCTTAAAGGTGGTGTGGTTTTGAGTTAGTTACAGATTTATTGGATGTGTCGGAAAAAGCTTTGAAAACCGTTTCAAGGAAATTTATTTCACTGAACCTATAGAGAATTGTCGTGATGATGGATGTTGTTATATGTAGTGATGATGGATGGTGTTATATGTAGTGACGATGGGTAGTGTTATATGTAGTGATGATGGGTGGTGTTATATGTGGTGATGATGGATGGTGTTATATGTAGTGATGATGGATGGTGTTATATGTAGTGATTTCAAAAACCTCCAACCAACCCTATCCGACAAAATCCCGACACACACACGTAGAAAAGTCGTATTCTCTCCTATGCTTTACAGCTATTTTGATCCTTAGATTCTCTTTCCTTATCCCTTACTTTTCTCTGCATTTAACCTCCACCCTTTACACCACACAGAGGTTGAAAAGTCGTATCCCATCCCACGTATTATAGCTAATTTTATCCTTATGCTCTCAATCATTACAGCTTACTTTTCTTTGATCTCTAACTTTTCTAGGGCGTCCATTCTAACAAGGTAGGTAGGTAGGTAGGTAGGTACGGCAGGTAGGTAGGTAGGTAGTCCATTCTAACGAGGTATGCCAAACGTACGATATTCACTCAGTGGCCTCGCGAAACAGTGCTTTTCTGCTATATATATATATATATATATATATATATATATATATATATATATATATATATATATATATATATATATATATATATGAAACAAAGAAGTCTGTCTGTTTGTCTGTGTGTCTGCAAGAGAATCTAGGAAACTACTTTACAGATCTGTAGTGATGACGGATGGTGTTATATGTAGTGATGATGGATGTTGTTATATGTAGTGATGATGGGTGGTGTTATATGTAGTGATGATGGATGTTGTTCTATGTAGTGATGATGGATGGTGTTATATGTAGTGATGATGGGTGGTGTTATATGTAGTGATGATGGGTGGTGTTATATGTAGTGATGATGGGTGGTGTTATATGTAGTGATGATGGATGTTGTTATATGTAGTGATGATGGATGGTGTTATATGTAGTGATGATCCATATCTATATAAAACAAAGAAGTCTGTCTGTTTGTCTGTGTCCTCACGAGAATCTCGGAAACTACTTTACAGATCTGTAGTGATGATGGATGGTGTTATATGTAGTGATGATGGATGATGTTATGTATAGAATATGAAAAGTATCCCTCGGTTGTCATTGGCAATATGAATAAGAAATGTGAATACTGCCGTGCAAAGAAGTACAAAGGATAATCTGCTGGACTGTGCTGCTCTCGTGGGAAAGTACGACTGCCAAATTTGGAAAAACCACCACAACCATTGAAGAATCTCATGCTGGGAACAACACCAGAGTCAAAACACTTCTTGGAAAATATACGGAAGTACAATTCATGCTTCCAGATGACATCCTTTGGAGCTACCAGAGTAGTTCGTGAGCACGGATACATGCCCACATTCAAAGTCCAGGGTCAAGTCTATCACAAAGTAGGATCCCTCTTACCACTGGAAGATGAGCAGGCAAAGTTCCTCCAAATCTACTTCATGGGAGATCATGAAAAGCAGACTACTATTAGGTGTGGCAACATTCAAGGTGTCAGACATGACATTGTCCTATCTATCCAAGAAATGCTGCATGAGCGCAACACATATGTACAGTCATTTAAAAGTGCCCTGGAAAACATGCCTTCTGACGGGTACACAGTCAGGATCAAAGCAGACACCTTAGTGCACAACAGTGAGACAATGTGGAGCCTCCCGGAGGGTGGCGTCCTACCGTGGCCTAGCGAAAGAGCGATTCCACTAGTTCTTAATAAAAAACTATTTTTTTTTTAGTTATTAGCTGAATACCTTGCGCGAGTATCATTTTTTCCACTTTACGCATAAAGTTCCCCCGAATTCAGACATGGGTTACAAAAAACTGTAACATGTACGGGAAAAGACGATTGGAGACAATCTTGTTTAACATCTCATTTACAGTATTTTTTCTATGAAATATTACCGTCTGATGCATACTTTAGCCGAAAAATAAATAAAAGTAGGAGGAACCCCTCTTTTGTGGGAAGTTTAGAACGAAAAAGGGGGGGATGCTCCCCTCAGACGGAGGGGAACTCCTTTGATCTTGATTTCTATAGCCTTCAGGAGTATGCAGTAGGAGTGTGCAGTAGGAGTAGTAGGAGTGTGTGTGTGTGTGTGTGTGCGCGTGTGTGTGTGCGCGTGTGTGTTCTATATGTTATGAAAGATTCATTCCGTTTATATTATTATCATATATTATACAAAGTGTAAAGAGGAATAGGATAAATAAATTCATTGTCATTTTATGAGGCTTTTATTTTGTGCAAGAGCATATTTGACAACTATCATTGTTATAATATAATATTTAATTCGGCCATCACACTCGGGTAGTCTGTATAGTCATAGGACATGAGGAGTCTTTTTTTTGTGTTGGTGACGAACTTCTTCACATCTTCCTTTACCATTTGGTCAGCTTCAAGAAACTGTGAGCAGCGTCCAATCAGATGAAGAAATGAGTATAGGTCAGTGGTAGGGCTGCTGGGTGACGACGAATTGAAAAGGTGGGGGCACATCCACGAGGGGAGCGCCCTACCCTCAAAATTCAGGTCTATATACCCACCCGATATTATGCTAATTCCCAAATCAATAATACTGACTTGGAATGTGTCGCCGGATTTTCGCAGGATAATATTATCTAGTTTAAGATCGTTGTGAATAATGTGTTTTGAATTGAGGCACTGAACCTGGTCAGC
>NW_024720849.1:0-7848 GCF_018991925.1 Homarus americanus | reverse complement strand
AAAATTACCAATCACAGACATATAAATCACCGATAACTAGACATTCAGGAAAATGTCGCCATGTTTATTCTGTATATTGACACGAGAACTCTATAACCTATCATCAAACTCTTCCCCGCACGACAACCAGATCATTTAGCGGCACTGTAGTCACACAGGTAGGTCCAGGAACACGTCAATATAACCCATAGTAATACGTGAGATAATGTATTTAATCAAAGGTGGGGTGGGCGGAGAGGGATACGGTACACAGATCACTGGGGATGTGTTGTAATGGGGTGGTCGAGGTATGCTGCCAACTAGTACCGTTTCTTGTGTGGTTGTGTTTATATGATAGGTTTGTAGAGTAGCGAATACATGTTTATCCACGTGTCAGTATACTGCTTCTTCCTGACCCTCCGCCTGCTGTGACCGTGTTGACAGTCACAGGCAGTATTTATGGTTACAGCCAGTCTAAGGGTGACAATGTTGACAGTCACAACCAGCTTTAACAGGCATAGTCGATTTTGATGATCACAGTTAGTTTTAACAGTCTCGGGGATTGTTGACACCCACAATCACATTGTTGACAGTCAGAGTGTGGACTGCCACAGATAGTGCTCACAGTCACAGATAGTATTAACAATCAAAGTTAGTGTCAACAGTCACCCAAGCAGCAGACAGTCAGCGTGTGCCAGCACCAGCCCATTACCCTATGGTCATTACTCACGACAACAAGAACAAGTATCGACCTCTGCCCACCACTCTCCCCACCTTATACATTTTTCATCCTGGTTTAACATCAATTAAGATAATTTCCTATTAAACTTTATCATAAATTTAATTTGACCTCTTACAGGTGTATATATATATATATATATATATATATATATATATATATATATATATATATATATATATATATATATATATATATATATATATATATACTTCAATTTTAGTCCATATAACACGCGGACTTTGAACAAAAAGACTCAGTATGATACAGCTCTTAACAACAATATACAACGACAATTATCATACCAAGGTGAAGAGTGAGTGAAAACGGGATATTTCTTATAGCAAATATAAAAATGACACTGATATGGTATACGGCAATAATAACAGTAATAATAATAATAATAATAATAATAATAATAATAATGATAATAATAATAATAATAATAATATTAATAATAATAATAATAATAATAATAATAATAATAATAATAATAATAATAATTGTTACGAACCCCTCCACCCAGCACTACGAACCACGCCATCTATTGTCTTGATCTACCTACCCAGCACCACGAGCAACGCCATCTAGGGACGAGACACGAGTATGACTCGTCTTAGTTACCACTCCCGGGTTTCCCTTCTCCATATCCTGGTTGTTGCGTCACTTCCTCCAAGTCTTCTTTGTGAGCTCCAATTCGAGGAGAGAGCACTTGGCTCTGGGAAGTGACCACAGGATCATCTATCCTCTAAACCTATGGCACAGTGACTACCTACCGTCTTCTACAATACTCAGCCTTACTCGTCAGCCATCTCAGCTCCTCACTTAAGTATTTGTAATCTTGTATTGCCTCCCCCACGTCCACTTGCTTCAAGATTGTTTTATGTTTTATTAATATGTATATACTGTTAATGTTTAGGTTAAGTTTGGTTAAGGGTAATTTATAAGCTGAATATTTTGTTTAGGGATTTATGGTACTTTATTATACACAACGAAAACTCGCATCTTTTGTCTACCCTTTTATAGTCCGATTGTCTTTGTTTTGTTTTTTTTGTTACCTGTTGGGATCTGGGTAGACGTATAACTATATTCTAAATCCCCAACTCGTAACAAATGGCGACCGTGACAGGATACGACCTTAAGTACCATACTCCTTCCCCCCTTGTTACTCAGTGTTAATTATTCCTCCCAGTCACTTCTGTTCACAATTGCTTTACGGTGGTTTAAAGTTTCCTTCATATGTGTGTGCATATATTGGTATTACCGTACAGTAAGAGTGACAGACGTAGGATATTAGGTCCCAAGTGTCATAAGACTTACCTGTTATTACACGTGGCAGTCGTGTAGTAAGTCTTATCGAGTGTAGGGAAGAATCCGGATCTGTTTAATGCCGTACCCTCACTCCAGAGTAGGCTGTTCCATAGTCACTAGTTTAGGGTGAAGTGATATCTTGGGACGCCCCGCTCTACCAGGACCCCATAATCATAAAGCCTCAATTATTGTTCTTCTCATTATCTCATTCAGGGTCAATCAGAACAAACTCAAGGGTTGTTAATCCGGATCTTTATATAAAATGCCGTAATACGCCCTTCCTCTTTCAAGTATCTAAGGGTTGTTAATCCGGATCTTAATATTAATGCCGTAATACGCCCTTCCTCTTTCAAGTATCTCAGGGTTGTTAATCCGGATCTTTATATAAATGCCGTAATACGCCCTTCCTCTTTCAAGTATCTCAGGGTTGTTAATCCGGATCTTTATATTAATGCCGTAATACGCCCTTCCTCTTTCAAGTCTCTTATCCTTATCTAAGGATATTCTCAGAAGAACAATATTCATAAGTGTAATTTCCCTAGGTATAACTTGGTTAGTTTCCGGGACTTTCTGGTTATCCACTGCCGTGATATTTTCTAGGGTAGTCCACTTATCTTTTGACCATTAATTAATTTATCTAGGTTTTCTTAATGGCCACCTCAGGATTTGTTAAACTTGGTAGTCCTGGAGGAGTGGAAGAGCAAGATACCATTTCACATCTTGAAGCATGTGGAGGATCGTGGAGAGGTTAATTTGGGACGTGCCGCTGAGCTGGCTGATGAGTACGCCTTGCTGGTGGAGTCACTGTGCCGTAGGGAACGTGGTACTTTCCGACATGTTAGGTCCTCCTCTGATGATAATCTTGGGGGCGTGAGTGGTAGGTCGAAAGGTCCCACACCTACTCCCCCTGATGCAACCAAGTTTACTTGTTCTTACTGTAAAAACCCAGGCCATACGATCCAGACTTGTAAACACCCAAAGTGTCGAATTGCTAAAAGTAGTTCCCTGGATCCCAAATCCAAACCAATAGCAACCACCATTGTGGAAAGGCCCCATCAGGATCTCTTCTCTTCATTCACCTATGAGGGAAAAATTTCAATCATGGAGGGGTCTCGTTCTTTCCCTATTCGTATACTACGTGATACAGGCGCAGCACAATCTATCCTCCTGTTTAACGTCATTCCTGATATATCTACCGCATTTACTAATGAGAGTGTTCTAATTTCAGATCTCTCATCCCGTTCTTCCTATCCTTTAGCTAAAGTGCACCTCCAATGTTCCTTGATTACTGGGGAAGTGCAAATAGCCATTAGGAAAGATCCAATGCCTGTGAGCGGCATTCATTTATTATTGGGTAATGACTTGGTAGGAGATCTAGTGGTTCCTAACATAAAGACAGTCGACTCTCCCTTACCTGTCAACTCCACCACTAACCTTAAAGAAACTATTCCTCATCTTTTCCCATCTTGTGCTGTCACCCGGTCACAGAGTGTGCGAAATGGGCCCTCTTCATCTAAAACCACCTCCAATATCTTACTACCCACAGAAGATCTGTACAATAAGACCATTAGTAAGGATGAGCTCATTACAGCCCAACAATCTGATCCATCTTTGTTCAAACAGGTGATGAAAGACCTCAGTGTGGACCATTGTACATCTTCGGCTTACCACCCACCGTCCCAAGGTTGCTTGGAACGGTTCCATCAAAACTTTCAAGTCAATGCTAATAAACTATCTCCCCTCAACTATATAGTCCATACTCCTGATCGCAGAAAAGATTCACAACTTGTTCACATTAATCTCGTGAAACTTTACCATTCCAGGCAGTCAGAGGAAGGCATCCCAGAGGCTATAAGCCAACCTGTATTGCATATGGTTTTGTCAGGGCCGGAGCCGGAGACAGATGACATGGATCTATTGGAGAATTTAGACTTCCCTCTACCTAAAGAAAACCCTGCTAACAGTCACATACTCAACAACTTGGATGAGTATTTTTCTGTTCTGAATCCATCTCAAGCAAAAGATCTCACTAAGTTATTATCAACATTTCCTAAAGTCACGTCAGACCTCCCAGGGTTTTGCAATATACTTAAACACGATATTAAGCTAATCTCGGATGATGTACAACCCATTAGGCAATCAGCATATCGACTAAATCCACAAAAAAAAGAGATTATGAAAAAGGAGGTAGATTTTTTGTTAAAACATAACTTAGCTGAGCCTAGTACCTCCCCCTGGGCGTCACCTTGTCTTCTCATTCCAAAACCCGATGGCACTTTTCGTTTCTGTACCGATTATCGTAAAGTGAACCAGATCACTGTCTCAAACTCCTACCCTTTACCTTTGATTGAAGATATAATAGACAGCATAGGCTGTGCAAAATTTATATCTACCGTGGACCTGTTGAAAGGATATTATCAAGTGGGACTCACGGATAGGGCAAAAATAATCTCGGCATTTATAACTCCATTTGGTCTTTTTCAATATTTGGTTATGGCGTTTGGCTTTTCTAATGCTCCGGCCACATTCCAGAGGGCCATCAACTACCTTATTCAGGACCTAGGTGGGACGTTCGCCTACCTGGATGACCTGGTGGTGGTGTCGGACAGCTGGGACGAACATCTGGTGCGTTTGGAGATACTGTTTGCACGACTGCAAGAGACTGGATTCACCATAAACCTGGCTAAATCTGCTTTTGGCCGGGCCTCAGTGACTTTCCTGGGACATATCGTTGGGCATGGTATGGTGAGACCCAAGGATGCAAACGTTAGAGCCATCTTGTCCTTCCCCACTCCAAGGACGAGGGAGGAACTCATGCGCTTCCTTGGGATGTGCGGCTACTACCGTCGGTTCTGCAGTAACTTCTCCAGCGTGGCCGGACCCCTCACAGACCTTACCAGTTCTGCGGTCCCTTACATCTGGAACCAGAAGTGCGACCAGTCTTTCCACCACCTCAAAGCCTTCCTTGCCTCCAAGCCTGTAGTCCACCCCCCTGACTACACCTCGCCCTTCCATCTGCAAATCGACGCTAGTGGTGTCGGAGTGGGGGCTGTGCTCCTACAACCCGACCCAACCACTGATGTCTTCACCCTGTGGCATATTACTCCGCCAAGTTGAAAAAACATCAGACCAACTACTCGACCATAGAGAAGGAGGCCCTGGCTCTGGTGTTGGCAATAAAGAAGTTTGAATGTTACCTCCAGTCTTGCCCACAAACAACCCTAGTCTTCACCGACCATAACCCACTCACGTTCATCCAAACCAACAAGACCTCCAACCAGCGAATCCTCCGCTGGGCTCTCCTCACCCAGCCCTATAATCTACAAGTCCGGCACATAAAGGGGGTGGACAACCTGATTGCAGACTCCTTATCCCGAGCTCCAGTGGAAATGCAGCAGCTACTCTCCAGACGCACCAGGTGATCACCTCCTTCGCGCCCGCGCTACGGAGGTCTTTGGAGGGGGGGTGTGTTACGAACCCCTCCACCCAGCACTACGAACCACGCCATCTATTGTCTTGATCTACCTACCCAGCACCACGAGCAACGCCATCTAGGGACAAGACACGAGTATGACTCGTCTTAGTTACACTCCGGGGTTTCCCTTCTCCATATCCTGGTTGTTGCGTCACTTCCTCCAAGTCTTCTTTGTGAGCTCCAATTCGAGGAGAGAGCACTTGGCTCTGGGAAGTGACCACAGGATCATCTATCCTCTAAACCTACTGTGCAGTGACTACCTACCGTCTTCTACAATACTCAGCCTTACTCGTCAGCCATCTCAGCTCCTCACTTAAGTATTTGTAATCTTGTATTGCCTCCCCCACGTCCACTTGCTTCAAGATTGTTTTATGTTTTATTAATATGTATATACTGTTAATGTTTAGCTTAAGTTTGGTTAAGGGTAATTTATAAGCTGAATATTTTGATAAGGGATTTATGGTACTTTATTATACACAACGAAAACTCGCATCCTTTGTCTACCCTTTTATAGTCCGATTGTCTTTGTTTTTGTTTTTTTGTTACCTGTTGGGATCTGGGTAGACGTATAACTATATTCTAAATCCCCAACTCGTAACATAATAATAATAATAATAATAACAATAATACGACGACATTTCAACGCTATGAAAACTAAGAAGTGTGGACGAACTCTGCCAGTTTTTCAATTCCTTTTCAGCGACTGTCATCCTTGTCACGTGTACAGTCGTGCGCGGCTATCCCAAGACTTTAAATTCATTCTTAACATATTTCTACTGGTCTGTCTGTCACTTCTTAACAACAAGCATAAACTACAACCTTCCTGTTACAACCTCAATATTATAACAATCCCATAACCTTAACAATATAACAGCCTCGGTAACAACAATATCAAAACCCCTATTTTTTCAATCATTGTAACCATATGTAGTAATTCACAGGTGTATATAGGTATTACACACACACACACACACACACACACACACACACACAGTATATTGGCTTAGTCGAAATTTCTGCTCACCTGAATCGGATTTCATTTCCATCAGAATATTCTTCAAGATTTTTACCAGAAATCATTAAAACAAATTCTCAAGACACTTCCGGGTCAAACTTGAGGAGTGTGACTTCGCCCACTCGTTCTGTAAAACTGTTCACTATATATGTAACCTCAAAACTGAAATACATTACCTAGAGTTCAAAAATGTATAATAAATCAGACTTAAAAATGTATAAAAAAAATTACTTAAAAATGTATAAAAAATAACCTATCCAAGTTTTTATTTCTAATGAATTAAGAGACGTCATGTAAGTGAATAAAATGATAATAAAGTGATGAATAAAAGTGTTGAATAAATAGGTTTGATTTGTGGTGAAATAAAATTGTTCGCCTGCAAAAAAGAGTGGAAGCGTGTGTCTGTGTGTGTGTGTGTGTGTGTGTGTGTGTGTGTGTGTGTGTGTGAGGATGATGATGAAGAATCTTTATATTTTCACCTCACACCAAGTTTGTTTTTTATTTCTATTCGAATGCCGAACTTTTTTCCATGGCTTCAAATACCTTTAAATTACCGAGTGAATCTTTTAACCTGAAAAATTAAAGGTCAGCATATGTGTGTGTGTGTGTGAGGGGGGGTACGAGCTATGCCCCAGGTGTCTCGTGTCACACACACACACACACACACACACACACACCCACCTTCCCTCATTACACCCAATTCTGTAGTTTTTTTATTATGAACGGGAGGCGAATAATGACAACAATAAGGTACTGTCAACAACTATGATATTTCGAGAAGAACAAAAAACAAAAAACAATAATACACTTTTATCAATCAAATTATATTTCTGTCATCAATTGTATCATTAAGTGTCTGTCATCAATTTCAATTATATCACGTGTGTGTCTCAGCTATCACGTGTGTGTCTCAGCTATCACGTGTGTGTCTCAGCTATCACGTGTGTGTCTCAGCTATCACGTGTGTGTCTCAGCTATCACGTGTGTGTCTCAGATATCACGTGTGTGTCTCAGCTATCACGTGTGTGTCTCAGCTATCACGTGTGTGTCTCAGCTATCACGTGTGTGTCATTACACAGTAATAATGAGCCCCAACTCTAATAGGCCCAATTTAAATGGGTCCCATCTCTAATGGGGCCCAGTATAAATGAGCCCCATCTCTAATGGGTCCCAGTATTAATGATCCCCATCTCTAATGGGTCCCAGTATTAATGGGCCCCCAACTCTAATAGGACCCAGTATTAATGGGCCCCAACTCTAATGGGTCCCAGTATTAATGAGCCCCATCTCTAATGGGTCCCAGTATTAATGGGCCCCAACTCTAATGGG
>NW_024720848.1:0-20203 GCF_018991925.1 Homarus americanus | reverse complement strand
TGTCTGAGGTGTACCTGGGAGCGTATGAGGTGTACCTGGGAGTGTCAGATGTGTACCAGGAGTGTCAGAGGTGTACCTGGGAGTGTCAGAGGTAACTGGGAGATGTCAGTGGAACCTGGGAGGTCGAGGTGTACGTGGGAATGTCGAGGTGTACTTGGGAGTGTCAGAGGTGTACCTGGGAGATGTCAGTGGGTACCTGGAGTGTCATTCTACCTGGGAGTGTAAGGTACCGTGGGGATAGAGGCACTGGGAGCATGAGAGGTGTACCTGGGATTGCCAGAGGTGTACCTGGGAGTCAGAGGTGAACTGGGAGTGTCAGGGGTGTAACTGGGAGTATCGGAGGTGTAACTGGGAGGTCAGGAGTGTACCTGGGAGAGTCATAGGTGTCCTGGAGTGTCAGGGTGTACCTATGAGTGTCAGGGGGTGCACCTAGGTCAGGGGTGTACCTAGAGTGTCAGGGGTGAAACTGGGAGTGTCGAAGAATCTGGGAGTGTCGGAGGTAACTGGAGTGTCTGAGGTGTACCTGGGAGGTCAGAGGTGCACCTGGGAGTGTCAGAGGTGTCACTGGGAGGTCGGAGGTACCAGGGAGTGTCAGGGGTGTAACTGGGAGTGTCAGGGGTGTATGTGGGAGTGTCAGAGGTGTACGGGAGTGTCTGAGGTGTAACTGGGAGTGTCTGAGGTGTACCTAGGAGTGTCAGAGGATTACCTGGGAGTGTCAGAGGTGTACCTGGGAGGTCAGGGGTGTACCTGGGAGTGTCAGGAGGTGTCCCTGGAGTGTCTGGTGTATCTTGAGTGCATGAGAGGTGTACCTGGGAGGTCAGATGTACCAGGGAGTTCAGAGGTACCTGGGAGGTCAGCGGTGTACCTGGGAGTGTCAGAGGTGTACCAGGGAGTGTCAGGGGTGTACTTGGGAGTGTTTGAGGTGTACCTGGAGTGTCAGTTTGTACCTGGAAGTGTCAGAGGTTGGGAGGTCAGGAGGTGTACCTGGGAGGTCAGGAGGAGTTCCTGGGAGCACAGAGGAGTACCTGGGAGTGTCAGAGGTGTACCAAGTGTCAGGGGTGTACCCAGAGGTGTCAGAGGTGTCCCTGGGAGGTCAGAGGAACCTGGGAGTGTCTGAGGTACCTGGGAGTGTATGAGGTGTATCTGGAGTGTCAGATGTGTACCAGGAGGTCAGAGGTGTACCTGGGAGTGTCGAGGTGTACCTGGGAGTGTCATGGGTGTACCTGGGAGTGTCAGAGGTGTACCTGGGAGTGTCAGAGGAGTTCCTGGGAGCATCAGAGGAGTACCTGGGAGTGTCAGGGAGGTGTACCTGGAAGTGTTAGGGGTGTACCTGGGAGTGTCAGGAGGGTACCTGAGAGTGCAAGAGGTGTACCTGGGAATGTGAGAGGTGTACCTGGGAGTGTCATGGTGTACCTGGGAGTGTCAGAGATGTACCTGGGATTGTCAAAGGTTTACCTGGGAGTGTCAGACTTGTAACTGGGAGTGTCAGAAGCGTACCTGGGAGTGTCAGAGGTACCTGGGAGTGTCATTCATGTACCTGGGAGTGTCTGAGGTGTGCCTGGGAGTGTCAGATGTACTGAGAGTGTCAGAGGTGTACCTGGGAGTGTCAGAGGTTTACCTGGGAGTGTCATGGGTGTACCTGGGAGTGTCAGGAGAGTACCTGGGAGTATCAGAGGTACCTGGGATTGTCAGAGGTGTACCTGAGTGTCAGAGGTGTGACCTGGGAGTGTCAGGGTGTAACTAGGAGTGTCGGAGGTGTAACTGGGAGTGTCAGAGGTGTACCTGGGAGTGCAGAGGTGTACCTGGTTTTTTGGGAGGTGTACCCGAGTGTCATGGGTGTACCTGGAAGTGTCAGAGAGTTCCTGGAGCATCAGAGGAGTACCTGAGCAGTACCTGGGAGTGTCAGGGGTGTACCTGGGAGGTCAGAGGTGTCCCTGGGAGTGTCTGAGGTGTACCTGGGAGTGAGGTGTACCTGGGAGTGTCAGATGTGTACCAGGGGAGTCAGAGGTGCCCTGGGAGTGTCAGAGGTACCTGGGAGGTCAGAACAGAGTGTCAGGGTGTAACTGGAGTGTCGGAGGTGTAACTGGGATGTCGGGAGGTGTAACTGGGAGTGTCTGAGGTGTACCTGGGAGGTCAGAGGTGTACCTGGGAGTGTCAGAGGTGTACCTGGCAGTGTCAGAGGTATACCTAGGAGTGTTGAGGTGTGCCTGGGAGGTAGCTTGGGAATGTCAGAGGTGTACCTGGGAGTGTCAGTAGTTTACCTGGGAGATGTCAGTGGTGTACCTGGGAGTGTCATTCATGTACCTGGGAGTGTCAGGAGGTGTACCTGGAAGTGTCAGGGCTGGTGGAAGTGCTGAGGTACTGGGAGGACAGCGGTAGCTGGAGGTCAGAGGTGTACCTGGGAGTGTCAGGAGGTGTAACTGGGAGTCAGATGTACCAGGGAGTGTCAGAGGTACCTGGGAGTGTTCAGAGGTGTACCTGGGAGTGTCAGAGGTGTACCAGGGAGGTCAGGGGTGTAACTGGGAGTGCTTGAGGTGTAACTGGGAGTCGGAGGTGAACTGGGAGTGTCTGAGGTGTACCTGGGAGTGTCAGAGGTGTACCTGAGCAGAGGTACCTGGCAGTGTCAGAGGTATGCCTAGGAGGTTTGAGGTGTACCTGGGAGTGTGGGGAGGCCTGGGAATGTCAGAGGTGTACCTGGGAGTGTCAGTAGTTTACCTGGGAGATGTCAGTGGTACCTGGGAGTGTCATTCATGCTACCTGGGAGTGTCAGAGGTGTACCTGGAAGTGTCAGGCTGGAAGTGTCAGAGGTGTACCTGGAGTGACAGTGTAGAGGGGAGTGTCAGAGGTGTACCTGGGAGGTTCGGAGGTGTAACTGGGAGATGACAGTGGTGTACCTGGGAGTGCTGAGGTGTACCTGGGAATGTCAGAGGTGTACCTGGAGTGTCAGAGGTGTACCTGGGAGATGTCAGTGGTGTACCTGGTAGTGTCATTCATGTATATGTGGAGTGTCAGAGGTGTACCTGAGTGTCAGGTGTAACTGGGAGTGTCGGAGGTGTAACTGGGAGTGTCAGGCAACCTGGGAGTCTCAGAGGTACCTGGAAGTGTCGGGCTGGAAGTGTCAGAGGTGTCTGGGAGTGACAGCGGTATCTGGGAGGTCAGTGGTGTACCTGGGAGTGTCAGAGGTGTACCTGGGAGTGTCGGAGGTGTACCAGGAGTGTCAGGTGTAACTGGGAGTGTCAGGGGGTGGGAGTGTCAGAGGTGTACTTGGGAGTGTCTGAGGTGTGACTGGGAGTGTCTGAGGTATATGGGAGTGTCAGAGGTACCTGGGAGGGTCAGAGGAGTTCCTGGAGCATCAGAGGAGTACCTGGGAGTGTCAGAGGTGTACCTGGGAGTGTCAGGGGTGTACCTGGGAGTGTCAGAGGTGTCCCTGGGAGTGTCTGAGGTGTACCTGGGAGTGTATGAGGTGTACCTGGGAGTGTCAGATGTACCCAGGGAGTGTCAGAGGTGTACCTGGGAGTGTCAGAGGTGTACCTGAGGTCAGAGGTGTACCAGGGAGTGTCAGGGGTGTACCTGAGAGTGTCAGGGGTGTACCTGGAGTGTCAGGGGGTGTACTTGGGAGTGTCTGAGGTGTACCTGGGAGTGTCAGTTTTGTACCTGGAAGTGTCAGAGGTGTACCTGGGAGTGTCAAAGGTGTACCTGGGAGTGTCAGAGGAGTTCCTGGGAGCATCAGAGGAGTACCTGGGAGTGTCAGAGGTGTACCTGCAAGTGTCAGGGGTGTACCTGGAGGTGTCAGAGGTGTCCCTGGGAGTGTCAGAGGTGTACCTGGGAGTGTCTGAGGTGTACCTGGGAGTGTATGAGGTGTACCTGGGAGTGTCAGATGTGTTCCAGGGAGTGTCAGAGGTGTACCTGGGAGTGTCAGGAGGTGTACCTGGGGTCAGGAGGTGTACCTGAGCTGGTGTACCTGGGGTGTCAGAGGTGTACCTGGGAGTGTCAGAGGAGTTCCTGAGCATCAGGGGAGTACCTGGGAGTGTCAGAGGTGTACCTGGAAGTGTCAGGGGTGTACCTGGGAGTGTCAGGAGGTGTACCTGGGAGTGTCATTCATGTGCCTGGGAGTGTCTCAGGTACCTGGGAGTGTCAGAGGTGTACCTGAGAGTGTAAGAGGTGTACCTGGGAGTCAAAGGTGTCCCTGGGAGTGTCTGAGGTACCTGTGAGCGTATGAAGGTGGACCGGAGTGTCAGATGTGTACCAGGGAGTGTCAGAGGTGTACCTGGGAGTGTCAGAGGTGTAACTGGGAGATGTCAGTGGTGTACCTGGGGTGTCGGAGGTGTACGTGGGAATGTCAGGAGGGTGTACTTGGGAGTGTCAGAGGTGTACCTGGGAGATGTCAGTGGTGTACCTGGGGTCAGAGGTGTACCTGGAGTGTCAGAGGTTTACCTGGGAGTGTCATGGTGTACCTGGGAGCACAGAGGAGTACCTGGGAGACCAGGAGGTGTACCTGGGATTGTCAGAGTTGTACCTGGGAGGTCAGAGGTGTACCTGGGAGGTTGGGGTGTAACTAGGAGGCCGGAGGTGTAACCGGGAGTGGGTCAGGAAGTGTACCTGGGAGTGACAGAGGTGTACCTGGGAGTGTCATGTTGTACCTGGGAGTGTCAGGGGTGTACCTGGGAGTGTCAGGGGTGTACCTGGGAGGTCAGGGTGTTCCTGGGAGCACGGAGGTAACTGGGAGCAAGTCGGAGGTGTAACTTGAGTGTCTGAGGTGTACCTGGGAGTGTCAGAGGTGTACTTGGGAGCACAGAGGTGTACCTGCAGTGTCAGAGTGCATACCTGAGAGTGTTTAGTGTACCTGGGAGTGCCGGAGGTGTACCTGGGAATGTCGGCAGGTGTACCTGGGAGTGCTGGGAGGCAGTACCTGGGAGATGTCAGTGGTGTACCCGGCAGTGCTGGGTCTATGTAGCTGGGAGGCTGGGAGGTGTACCTGGAAGTGAGCCAGCTGGAAGTGCTGAGGTGTACCTGGGATGACAGCGGTGTAATCTCGGGAGGCCAGAGGTGTACCTGGGAGTGCTCAGAGGTGTAACTGGGAGATGTCAGTGGTGTGTACCTGGAGTGTCGGAGGTCTCTGTACTTGGAATGTCAGAGGTGTACCTGGGAGGTCAGGAGGTGTACCTGGGAGAGGCCTGGGTGGTATACCTGTGAGTGCTTGGTCTTCATGCACCTGGGAGTGTCATGGGTGTACCTGGAGTCTCAGAGGTGTACCTGGGAGTATGAGAGGTACCTGGGATTGCTGTGAGGTACCTGGGAGTGTCAGAGGTGGAACTTGGGAGGTCAGGGGTGTAACTGGGAGCATCGGGAGGTGTAACTGGGAGGCCGGTGAAGTGTACCTGGGAGAGTCAGAGGTACCTGGGAGGTCATGGAAAATTTATGAGGCCAGGGGTGTACCTGGGAGTGTCAGGGGTGTACCTGGAGTGCCAGGGGTGAAATGGGAGTGTCGGAGGTGTAACTGGGAGTGTAGGATGTAACTGGGAGTGTCTGGAGGTGTACCTGGGAGTGTCAGAGGTGTACCTGGGTAGTGTCAGAGGTGTACCTGGGAGTGCTCACCATGTACCTGGGAGTGTCAGAGGTGTACCTGGAAGTGTCAGGCTGGAAATATCAGGAGGTGCACCTGGGAATGACAGCGGTGTACCTGGGAGGCCAGAGGTGTACCTGGGAGTGTCAGAGGTGTACTTGGGAGTGTAGAAGGTGTACCAGGGAGTGTCAGGGGTACCTGGGAGTGTCAGGGTGTACCTGGGAGGTCAGAGGTGTCTCCTGGGAGGCCAGAGGTGGTACCTGGGAGTGTCAGAGTGTGTACCTGGGAGTGTAAGGAGGTGTACCTGGGAGCCAGGTACCAGGAGCAACAGATGTGATCCTGGGAGTAACAAGGTGTACCTGGGAGTGCTGGGAGAGGTGTACCTGGGAGCAGAAGTGAGGTGTACTCTGGGAGTGTCAGAGATGTACCTGGGAGGTCAGAGGTGTACCTGGAAGTGACAGAGGTGTAACTGGGAGATGTCAGTGGTGTACCTGGGAGTGTCTGAGGCACCTGGGAGTGCCGTTTTGTACTCCGGAAGTGTCAGAGTGCACCTGGGAGTGTCAGAGGCACGGGGAGTGTCAGAGGAGTTCTGGGAGCATCAAAGATGTACCTGGGAGGTCAAAGGTGTACCTGGATGTATGTCAGGGGTGTACCTGGAGGTGTCAGAGGTGTCCCTGGGAGTGTCAGAGGTGTACCTGGAGTGTCTGAGGTGTACCTGGAGCAAAGTGTGAGGTGTACCTGGGAGTGTCAGATGTGTACCAGGGAGGTCAGAGGTACCTGGGAGTGTCAGAGGTGTACCTGGGAGGCCACAGAGGTGTACCTGGGAGTGCTGGCAGCCCTGGGAGTGTCAGAGGTGTACTGGGAGTGTCAGAGGAGTTCCTGGGAGCATCAGAGAGTACCTGGGAGGCTGGGAGGTGTACCTGGAAGTGTCAGGGGTGCCTGGAGTGTCAGAGATTTACCTGGGAGTGCTGGGCAGGTACCTGGGAGTGTCAGAGGAGTACCTGGAGTATCAGAGGTGTACCTGGGATTGTCAGAGTGTGTACCTGGGAGTGCAGGAGGTGCACCTGGGAGTGTCATTCATGTACCTGGGAGTGCCCTGAGGTGTACCTGGGGAGTGTCAGGAGGTGTACCCAGAGAGTGTAGGGAGGTGTCCCTGGGAGTGTCAGAGGTGTCCCTGGGAGGCCTGAGGTGTACCTGGGAGTGCAAGGAGGTGCACCTGGAGTGCCAGATGTGTACCAGGGAGGCCAGAGGTGATCTGGGAGCAAGCCAGAGGTAACTGGGAGATGTCAGTGGTGTACCTGGTAGTAAGTCGGAGGTAATGGGAATGTCGGGAGGTGTACCTGGGAGTGTTAGGGAGGTGTACCTGGAAGATGTCAGTGGTGTACCGGGAGGTTGGTCTGGCGTACATGGGATTGTCAGGAGGTGTACCTGGGAGGTTGGGGTGTAACTGGGAGTGTCGGAGGTAACTGGAGTGTCAGAAGGTACCTGGGAGTGTCAAAGGTACCTGGGAGTGTCAGAGGAGTTCCTGGGAGCATCAGGAGAGCACCTGGGAGTGTCAGAGGTGTACTGGAAGTGTCAGGGGTGTACCTGGGAGTGTCAGAGGTGTACCTGGGAGCAAGGCCATTGGTTCATGTACCTGGGAGTGTCTGAGGTGTACCTGGGAGTGTCAGAGGTGTAACTGAGAGCAAGAGGTGTACCTGGGAATGTCAGAGGTGTACCTGGAAGATGTCAGTGGTGTACTGGGAGGTTGTCTGGTGCACATGGGATTGTCAGAGGTGTACCTGGGGAGGCCAGGGTGTACCTGGGAGGCCAGAGATGTACCTGGGATATTCAAAGGTTTACCTGGGAGTGTCAGGAGGTGTAACTGGAGCACAGAAGCACTGGGAGGCCAGAGGTACCTGGAGGCTGGTCTATGTACCTGGGGAGTGTCTGAGGTGTACCTGGGAGTGTCAGAGGTGTACCTGAGAGTGTCAGGAGGTGTACCTGGGAGTGTCAGAGGCTTACCTGGGAGTGCTGCAGGCCTGGGAGTGTCAGAGGAGTACCCTGGGAGCATCAGAGGTGTACCTGGGATTGTCAGAGCTGTACCTGGGAGTGTCAGGAGGTGGCACCTGGGAGTGCCAGGGGTAACCAGAGTGTTTGGTGGTGTAACTGGGAGCAGCTGGTGAAGTGTACCTGGGAGTGTCAGAGGTGCACTTGGGAGTGTCACATTGGTACCTGGAGTGTCAGTGTACCTGGGAGTGTCAGGTGTAACCTGGGAGTGTCAGGGTGTAACTGGGAGTGTCGGAGGTGTAACTGGGAGTGTCGGAGGAATCTGGGAGTGCCCGAGGTGCACCTGGGAGTGTCAGAGGTGTACCTGGGAGTGTCAGAGGTACCTTGTAGTGTCAGAGGTATACCTGAGAGTGCTTGAGGTGTACCTGGGAGTGTCGGAGGTGTACCTGGGAATGTCATAGGTGTACCTGGGAGTGTCAGAGGTGTACCTGGGAGATGCTTGGTGGTGTACCTGGCAGTGTCATTCATGGCACCTGGGAGGTCAGAGGTGCACCTGGAAGTGTCAGGGCTGAAGTGTCAGGAGGTGTACCTGGGATGACAGCGGTGTACTGGGAGGTCAGGAGGTGTACCTGGGAGGCTGGGGAGGTGTAACTGGGAGATGCTGCAGCACCTGGGGAGTGTCGGAGGTTCTACCTGGGAATGCTCGGGGAGGTACCTGGGAGTGTCAGAGGTGTACCTGGGAGATGTCAGGTGGCATACCTGGGAGTGTCATCTGGCGTACCTGGGAGTGTCAAGTGGTGTACCTGGGAGTCTCCCAGAGGCACGGGAGAAGTGAGGTGAACCTGGGATTGTCAGAGGTGTACTGGGAGGCCAGAGGTGAACTGGAGGCCAGGGGTGTAACTGGGAGTATCGGAGGTGTAACTGGGAGTGTCAGAAGTGTACCTGGGAGAGCCAGAGGTACCTGGGAGTGTCAGTGGTGCACGGCGAGTGTCAGGGGTGTACCTGGGAGTGTCAGGGTGTACCTGGGAGTGTCAGGGGTGATACTGGGAGTGTCGGAGGTGTAACTGGAGTGTAGGATGTGTAACTGGGAGTGCGTCTGAGGTGTACCTTGGGAGTGTCAGAGGTGTACCTTGGTAGTGTCAGAGGTGTACCTGGGAGTGCTTGGTCTATGTACCTGGGAGTGTCAGAGGTGTACCTGGAAGTACTGGGCTGGAACATCAGAGGTGTACCTGGGAATGACAGCGGTGTAACGGGAGGCCATGGGTGTACCTGGGAGCATCAGGAGGTACCTGGGATTGTCAGAGGTGTACCTGGGAGTGTCAGAGGTGTACCTGGGAGTGTCAGGGGTGTAACTAGGAGGCCGGAGGTAACTGGGAGTGTCAGAAGGTACCTGGGAGTGTCAGAGGTGTACCTGGGAGTGTCAAAGGCCAGTACCTGGGAGCAAGTTAGGGTGTACCTGGGAGTGTCGGGTACCTGGGAGTCAGTGCAACTGGAGGTGTCGGAGGTTTAACTTGGGAGTGTCGGAGGTGTAACTGGGAGTGTCTGAGGTGTACCTGGGAGTGTCAGAGGTGCACCTGGGAGTGTCAGAGGTGTACCTTTGGCAGTGTCAGAGGAATTCTGGGAGGTTTGAGGTGCACGCAAGTGTCGGAGGTACCTGGGAATGTCATAGGTGTACCTGGGAGTGTCAGAGGTACATGGGAGATGTCAGCAGCAAGCACACACACATTGTCTATGTACCTGGGAGCAAGCCAGAGGTGTACCTGGAAGTGTTGAAGCTGGAAGCAAGTCAGAGGTGTACCTGGGAGTGAGACAGCGGTGTAACTGGGAGCCACAGAGGTGTTCCTGGGAGTGTCGGGGGAGGTGTAACTGGGAGATGTCAGTAGGCACCTGGGAGTGTCATTCACAGGCCTGGGAGTGTCGGAGGTGTACCTGCGGGAATGTCAGAGGTGTACCTTGGAGTGTCAGGAGGTGTACCTGGGAGATGTCAGTGGTGTACCCGGGAGTGTCATTCATGTACCTGGGAGGCCATGGGTGTACCTGGGATTCTCAGAGGTACCTGGGAGCAAGCTGAGGTGGGAACTGGGATGTCAGGGGTGTACCTGGGAGTGTCAGAGGTACCTGAGAGTGTGGTAAGAGGTAAAATGGAATGTGAGAGGTGTACCTGGGAGTGTCATGGTGTACCTGGGAGTGTCAGGAGATGTACTGGGATTGTCAGTTGCTTACCTGGGGAGTGTCAGAGGTGTAACTGGGAGTGTCAGGAAGGGTACTGGGA
Source organism: Homarus americanus (assembly GCF_018991925.1). Classification (NCBI taxonomy): domain Eukaryota; kingdom Metazoa; phylum Arthropoda; class Malacostraca; order Decapoda; family Nephropidae; genus Homarus; species Homarus americanus. The sequence goes on along the minus strand of NW_024720848.1, from coordinate 10,379 downwards.
GTAAGGCCAGAGGTGGGTACCTGGGAGTGTTGGTCTATGTACCTGGGAGTGTCTGAGGTGGGCACCTGGGAGTGTCAGGAGGTGTACCGAGAGTGTCAGAGGTGTACCTGGGAGTGTCAGCGAAACCCATGAGTGTCAGGGGGTGTACCTGGGAGTGTCAGGAGGTGTACCTGGAAGTGTCAGGTGTACCACCTGGGAATGTCAGAGGTGTCTGAGAGTGTAAGAGGTGTACCTGGGAATGTAGAGGCAAAATCTGGGAGTGTCATGGTGTACCTGGGAGGCCAGAGATGCACCTGGGATTGTCAGTTGTTTATCTGGAGGTCAGAGGTGCAACTGGGAGTGTCAGAAGGCACTGGGAGGCCAGGAGGTGTACCTGGGGAGGTCATTCATGTACCTGGGAGTGTCTGGAGGTACCTGGGAGCAAGTCAGAGGCGTACCTGAGAGTGTCAGAGGTACCTGGGAGGCTGGGAGGTTTACCTGGGAGTGTCATGGGTGTGGCCTGGGAGTGTCAGAGGAGTACCTGGGAGTATCAGAGGTACCTGGGATTGAAGCCAGAGGTGTACCTGGGAGTGTCAGAGGTGTACCTGGGAGGCCAGGTGTAACTAGGGAGGCCAGAGGTGTAACTGGGAGGCCAGAGGTGTAACGGGAGGCTGGGAGGTACCTGTTTGTCAGAGGTACCTGGGAGTGTCATGGGTGTACCTGAAGTGTCAGGAGGAGTTCCTGGGGACATCAGAGGAGCACCTGGGAGTGTCAGGAGTGGGTACCTGGGAGAGTCAGAGGTGGCACCTGGGAGTGTCAGTGGTGCCCATGATGTCAGGTGCACCTGGGAGGTCAGGGGTGTACCTGGGAGTGTCAGTGATACTGGGGAGTGTCGGAGGTGTAACTGGAGTGTAGGATGCAACTGGGAGGCCTGAGGTGCACCTGGGAGGCTCAGAGGTGTACCTGCAGTAGTGTCAGAGGTGTACCTGGGAGGCTGGTCTTATGTACCTGGGGAGTGTTTGGGGAGGTGTGCCTGAAGTGTCAGGGCTGGAAATATCAGAGGTGGCCTGGGAACGACAGCGGTACCTGGGAGTGTCATGGTACCTGGGAGGCAGAGGCACGGGATTGTCAGAGGTGTACCTGGGAGTGTCAGAGGTGTACCTGGGAGTGCCTGGGTGTAACTGGTGCCGAGGTAACTGGGAGGTCAGAAGGCACCTGGGGAGTGTCAGAGGTGGCACTGGGAGTGTCAGCGTTGTACCTGGGAGGTCAGGGTGTACCTGGGAGTGTCAGGGGTGTACCTGGGAGGCCAGGGGGCACCCAGAGTGTCGGAGGTTTAACTGGAGGCCGGAGGTGTAACTGGGAGTGTCTGAGGTGTACCTGGGAGTGTCAGAGGTACCTGGGAGTGTCAGAGGTGCACTCTGGCAGGCCAGAGGAATTCTGGGAGGCTTGAGGTGCACTGGGAGTGTCGGAGGTGTACCTGGGAATGTCATAGGTGTACTCCAGAGCACAGAGGTGTACATGGGAGATGTCAGGTGTACCTGGCAGTGTTGGTGTGCCTGGCAGTGTCATTCATGTACCTGGGAGTGTCAGGTGTACCTGGAAGTGTCAGGGCTGGAAGTGTCAGAGGTGTACCTGGGAGTGACAGGTGTAACTGGGAGTGTCAGAGGTGTTCCTGGGAGTGTCAGAGGTGTAACTGGGAGATGTCAGTGGTGTACCTGGGAGTGTCATTCATGTACCTGGGAGTGTCGGAGGTGTACCTGGGATGTCAGAGGTGTACCTTGGAGTGTCAGGTGTGCCTGGGAGATGTCAGTGGTGTACCTGGGGTGTCATTCATGTACCTGGGGTGTCATGGGTGTACCTGGGATTCTCAGAGGTGTACCTGGGAGTATGAGTGTACCTGGGATTGTCAGGGTGTGCCTGGGAGTGTCAGAGGTGGAACTGGGAGTGTCAGGGTGTACCTGGGAGTGTCAGAGGTGTACCTGAGAGTGTAGAGGTGTGCCTTGGGAATGTGAGAGGTGTGCCGGGTGTCATGGGTGTGCCTGGGGAGTGTCAGAGATGTGCCTGGGATTGTCAAGGTTTACCTGGGAGTGTCAGAGGTGTAACTGGGAGTGTCCAGAAGCGTGCCTGGGAGTGTCAGAGGTGTACCTGGGGTGTCATTCATGTACCTGGGAGTGTCTGAGGTGTACCTGGGAGTGTCAGAGGTGTACCTGAAGTGTCAGAGGTGTGCCTGGGAGTGTCAGCAGTGTACCTATGAGTGTCAGGGTGTACCTGGGGTGTCGAGGTGTGCCTGGAAGTGTCAGGGGTGTACCTGGGATGTCAGAGGTGTACCTGAGGTGTAGAGGTGTGCCTGGGAATGTGAGGTGTGCCTGGGTGTCATGGGTGTACCTGGGGTGTCAGAGATGTACCTGGGATTGTCAAGGTTTACCTGGGGTGTCAGAGGTGTAACTGGGGTGTCAGAGCGTACCTGGGGTGTCAGAGGTGTACCGGAGTGTCATTCATGTACCTGGGAGTGTCTGAGGGGTGTACCTGGGTGTCAGAGGTGTACCTGAGAGTGTCAGAGGTGTGCCTGGGAGTGTCAGAGGTTTACCTGGGAGTGTCATGGGTGTGCCTGGGAGTGTCAGAGGAGTACCTGGGGAGTATCAGGGTGTACCTGGGATTGTCAGAGGTGTACCTGGGAGTGTCAGAGGTGTACCTGGAGTGTCAGGGGTGTAACTAGGAGTGTAGAGGTGTAACTGGGAGTGTCAGTGTACCTGGGAGTGTCAGAGGTGTACCTGGGTTTGTCAGGAAGTGTACCAGGTGTCATGGGTGTACCTGGAAGTGTCAGAGGTTCCTGGGAGCATCAGAGGAGTACCTGGGAGTGTCAGAGGTGTACCTGGGGTGTCAGGGGTGTACCTGGGAGTGTCAGAGGTGTCCTGGGAGTGTCTGAGGTGTACCTGGGGTGTATGAGGTGTACCTGGGGTGTCAGGAGGTGTACCTGGGAGTGTCAGGGGTGTGCCAGGGAGTGTCAGGGGTGTGCTTGGGGAGTGTCTGAGGTGTGCCTGGGGTGTCAGTTTTGTACCTGGAAATGTCAGAGGTGTACCTGGGGAGTGACAGAGGTGTACCTGGGAGTGTGGGGTTCCTGGGAGCATCAGAGGAGTACCTGGGAGAGTCAGAGGTGTACCTGGAAGTGTCAGGGGTGTACCTGGAGGTGTCAGGGTGTCCTGGAGTGTCAGAGGTGTACCTGGGGTGTCTGAGGTGTACCTGGGGTGTATGAGGTGTACCTGGGGTGTCAGATGTGTACCAGAGTGTCAGAGGTGTGCTGGTGGTGTCAGAGTGTACCTGGGTGTCAGGTGTACCTGGGGTGTCATGGGGTGTACCTGGGTGTCAGGGTGTACCTGGGGTGTCAGAGGAGTTCCTGGGAGCATCAGAGGTACCTGGGGTGTCAGAGGTGTGCCTGGAAGTGTCAGGGGTGTACCTGGGGTGTCAGAGGTGTACCTGAGAGTGTAGAGGTGTGCCTGGGAATGTCAGAGGTATACCTGGGGAGTGTCATGGGTGTACCTGGGGTGTCAGAGATGTACCTGGGATTGTCAAGGTTTGCCTGGGAGTGTCAGAGGTGTGGCTGGGGTGTCAGAGGAGTTCCTGGGAGCACCAGAGGAGTACCTGGGAGTGTCAGAGGTGTACCTGGAAGTATCAGGGGTGTCCTGGGGAGTGTCAAAGGCAGCCTGGGAGTGTCAGAAGTGTACCTGGGGTGTCTGAGGTGTACCTGGGAGTGTCAGAGTGCAGTGTGTCAGAGGTGTACCTGGGGTGTCAGAGGTTTATCTGGGAGTGTCATGGCTGTACCTGGAAGTGTCAGAGGAGTACCAGTATCAGAGGTGTGCCTGGGATTGTCGGGAGGCCTGGGAGTGTGAGAGGTACCTGGGAGTGTCAGGGGTGTAACCAGGACTGTCGGGAGGTGTAACTGGGAGTGTCAGAAGTGTACCTGGGAGTGTCAGAGGTACCTGGGAGTGCCGGGGTGTACCAGGAGTGTCAGTGGAGCACCTCTGAGTGTGAGAGGAGTACCTGGGAGTGTCAGAAGGTGCATGGAGTGTCAGAGGTGGTACCTGGCAGTGTCAACGGTGTACCTGGGAGGTCAGAGGTGTACCTGGGAGTGTCAGAGGTATACCTGGGAGTGTCTGGAGCATACCTGGGAGTGTCTGAGGTGTACCTGGGGAGGTCAGGAGGAGTACCTGGGAGTGTCAGGAGGTGTATCTGGGAGGTCTGGGGTGTCCCTGGGAGTGTCAAGGTACCTGGGAGGTCGAGGTGAACCTGGGAGTCAGGTGTACCTGGGAGTGTCGGAGGTGTGCCTGGGGAGTTGAAGGTGTGCCTGGAGTGCCTGAGGTGTGCCTGGGAGTGTCGGAGGTGTACCTGGCAGTGTGAGGGGTGTACCTGGGAGTGTCAGGGGTGTACCTGGCAGGTGTCATTCATGTACCTGGAGTGTCAGGAGGTGTACCTGAAGTGTCAGGGCTGGAAGTGTCAGAGGTGTACCTGGGAGTGACAGCGGTGTAACTGGGAGTGGCAGAGGTACCTGAAGTGTCAGAGGTGCAACTGGGAGATGTCAGTGGTGTACCTGGGAGTGTTGGTCATGTACCTGGGAGTGTCGGAGGTGTACCTGGGAATGTCAGAGGTGTACCTTGGAGTGTCAGAGGTGTACCTGGGAGATGTCAGTGGTGTACCTGGGAGTGTTGGTCTATGTACCTGGGAGTGTCATGGGTGTACCTGGGAGTCTCAGAGGTACCTGGGAGTAGAGAGGTGTACCTGGAATTGTCAGAGGTGTACCTGGAGTGTCAGAGGTGAACTGGGAGTGTCAGGGGTGTAACTGGGAGTATCGGAGGTAACTGTGAGTGTCAGAAGTGTACCTGGGAGAGTCAGGAGGTGTACCTGGGAGTGTCAGCGGTACCTATGAGTGTCAGGTGGACCTGGGAGTGTCAGGGTGTACCTGGGAGTGTCAGGGGTGAACTGGGAGTGCGGAGGTAACTGGGAGCACGGAGGTGTAACTGGGAGTGTCTGAGGTACCTGGGAGTGTCAGAGGTGTACCTGGGAGGTCAGGAGGTACCTGGGAGTTTCATTCATGTGTACCTGGGAGTGTCAGAGGTGTACCTGGAAGTGTCAGCTGGAAGTGTCAGAGGTCCTGGGAGTGACAGCGTGTAGCTGGGAGGTCAGGAGGTACGGGAGTGTCAGAGGTGTAACTGGGAGATGTCAGTGGTGTACCTGGGAGTGTCGGAGTTGTACCTGGGAATGTCAGAGGTGTACCTGAGTGTCAGAGGTGTACCGGGAGATGTCAGTGGTGTACATGGGAGTGTCATTCATGATACGGGAGTGTCGAGGTACCTGGGAGTGTCGGGGGTGTAACTAGGAGGTCGGAGGTGTAACTGGAGGTCAGAAGTGTACCTGGGAGTGTCAGGAGGTGTACCTGGAAGTGTCAGGGCTGAAGTGTCAGAGGTGTACCTGGGAGTGACAGCGGTGTATTGGGAGGTCAGTGGTGTACCTGGGAGTGTCAGAGGTGTACCTGGGAGTGTCGGAGGTGTACCAGTGAGTGTCAGGGGTGTAACTGGGAGGTCAGGTATGGGAGTGTCATAGGTGTGCTGGGAATGTCTGAGGTGTAACTGGGAGGTCTGAGGTGTACCTGGGAGGGCAGAGGTGTGCCTGGGAGTGTCAGAGAGTTCCTGGGAGCATCAGGAGAGTACCTGGGAGTGTCTGTACCTGGGAGTGTCAGGGGTGTACCTGGGGAGTGCAGAGGTGTCCCTGGGAGTGTCTGAGGTACCTGGGAGTGTATGAGGTGTACCTGGGAGTGTCAGATGTGTACCAGGGAGTGTCAGAGGTGTACCTGGGAGTGTCAGGAGGTACCTGGGAGGTCAGAGGTGTACCAGGGAGTGTCAGGGTGCCTGAGGAGGTCAGGGGGTGTACCTGGGAGTGTCAGAGGTGTACGATGTCTGAGGTACCTGGGAGTGTCTGAGGTGTACCTGGGAGTGCTGCTTTGTACCTGGAAGTGTCAGAGGTGTACCTGGGAGTGTCAAAGTACCTGGGAGTGTCGGGAAGAGTTCTGGGAGCACCAGAGAGTACCTGAGTAGGTCAGAGGTACCTGCAAGTGTCAGGGGTGTACCTGGAGGTGTGAGGTGTTCCTGGAGTGTCAGGTGTACCTGGGAGTGTCTGAGGTGTACCTGGGAGGTAGGAGTGTACCTGGGAGTGTCAGATGTGTTCCAGGAGGCCAGAGAAACTTGGTGTCAGAGGTACCTGGAGTGTCATGGTGTACCTGGGAGTGCTCAGAGGTGTACCTGGGAGCTGAGGAGTTCCCTTGGGAGCATCAGAGAGTGTCTCAGATGTCAGGAGGTGTACCTGGAAGTGTCAGGGGTACCTGGAGTGTCAGAGGTGTACCTGGGAGTGTCATTCATGTGGCCTGGGAGTGTCTGAGGTGTACCTGGAGAAGCGAGGTGCCTGGAGAGTGTAAGAGGTGTACCTGGGAGGTCAAGGGTGTCCCTGGGGAGGCCTGAGGTGTACCTGTGGAGCGTGTGAGGTGTACCTGGGAGCAGATGTGTACCAGGGAGGTCAGAGGTGTACCTGGGAGTGTCAGAGGTGTAACTGGGAGATGTCAGTGGTGTACCTAGAGCCTGAGGGATGCCACCACACAGATATGCTGAATGGTGGTAACTGGGAGCAGTCGGAGGTGTAACTGGGAGTAAGCTGGGAAGTGTACCTGGAGCAAGTCAGAGGTGTACTGAAGTCTGGGCTGGAAGTGTCAGGAGGTGTACCTGGGAGTGTCAGAGGTACCTGGGAGTGTCGAGGCACAGGAGGCCGGGGTGTAACTGGGAGTGTCAGGGGTGTAGTGGGAGGTCAGAGGTGTACTTGGATGTCTGAGGTGTAACTGGGAGTGTCTGAGGTGTACTTGGGAGTGTCAGAGGTACCAGAGGTCAGGAGGAGTCCTGGGAGCATCAGAGGAGTGCCTGGGAGTGTCAGGAGGTGTACCTGGGAGGTCGGGGGTGCCTGGGAGTGTCAGAGGTGTCCCTGGGAGTGTCTGAGGTGTACCTGGGAGTAGTGAGGTGCACCTGGGAGGTCAGAGGTGTACCTGGGAGTGTCAGAGGTGTACCTAGAGCAAGCCAGAGAGCCTTGGGAGCATCAGAGAGTACTTGGGAGGTCAGAACCTGGGAGGGGTTGGGGTGTCCTGGAGTGTCAGAGGTGTCCCTGGGAGTGTCTGATGGGAGGTAGTGAGGTGTACCTGGGAGTGCCAGGGGTGTACCTGGGAGTGTCAGAGGCTCAGGAGTGTCAGGGGTGTTCTTGGGAGTGTCTGAGGTGTACCTGGGAGTGCTCAGGTTTTGCACTGGAAGTGTGAGAGTGTACCTGGGAGACACAGAGGTGTACCTGGGAGGTCAGAGGAGTTCCTGGGAGCACCAGAGAGTACCTGGGAGAGTCGAGGTACCTGAAGTGTCAGGGGTGTACCTGAGGTGCTGAGGCCCCTGGGAGGTCAGAGGTGTACCTGGGAGTGTCTGAGTACCTGGGAGGTCTGAGGCACCTGGGAGTGTGAGGTACCTGGAGGCAGATGTACCAGGGAGGTCAGGAGGTGTACCTGGGAGGCCGAGTGTACCTGGGAGTGTCAGAGGCACTGGGAATGTCATGGTGTACCTGGGAGTGTCAGAGGTACCTGGGAGTGTCAGAGGAGTTCCTGGGAGCACAGAGGAGCACCTGGGAGGGCCAGAGGTGTACCTGAAGTGTCAGGTACCTGGGAGCGTCAGAGGTGCATGAGGAGTGTAAGAGGTACCTGGGAATGTCAGAGGTGTACCTGGGAGTGTCATGGGTGTACCTGGAGGTCAGAGATGCACCTGGGATTGTCAGGTTTACCTGGGAGTGTTACCTGGAGTGTCATGGTGTCACCTGGAAGTGTCAGAGGAGTACCTGAGTATCAGAGGTGCCTGGGATTGTCAGAGGTGCAGCCTGGGAGTGTCAGTGGTGTACCTGGGAGTGTCAGGGGTGTACCAGACTGTCGGAGGTGTAACTGGGAGTGTCAGAAGGGTACCTGGGAGGCCAGAGGTGTACCTGGGATTGTCAGCGCTGTACCTGAGTGTTAGGGGGTACCTAGGAGTGCTTGGGGTGTACCTGGGAGCCAGGTAACTGGGAGTGTCGGAGGTGTAACTGGGAGTGTCGGAGGTAACTGGGAGTGTCTGAGGTGTACCTGGGAGTGCAGAGGTGTGCCTGGAGTGTCAGGAGGTGGACTACAGTGCTGAGAGGCCTGGGAGTGTTTGAGGTGTACCTGGGAGTGTCGGAGGTGTACCTAGGAATGCCTGTAGGTGTACCTGGGAGTGTCAGAGGTGTGCCTGGGAGATGTCATGGTGTACTTGGCAGTGCTGGTCTGTACCTGGGAGGCCGGAGGTGGCACCTGGGAATGTCAGAGGTGCACCTTGAGTCAGAGGTGTACCTGGGAGATGTCAGTGGTGTACCAGGGAGTGTGGTCTCATGTACCTGGGAGTGTCATGGTGTACCTGGGAGTCTCAGAGAGTTAAGCATGAGAGGTACCTGGAATTGTCAGAGGTGTACCTGGGAGTGTCAGAGGTGAACTGGGGTCAGGGTGTAACTGGGAGTACTGGAGGTAACTGTGAGTGTCGAAGTGTACCTGGGAGAGCCAGGAGTGTACCTGGGAGGCGAAAATTTGGCGAGTGTCAGGGGTGTACCTGGGAGGTGGGGGTGTACCTTGGGAGTGTTAGGGGTGAAACTGGGAGTGTCGGAGGTAACTGGGAGGTCGGAGGTGTAACTGGGAGTGTCTGAGGTACCTGGGGTTTGGGAGGTACCTGGGAGTGTCAGAGGTGTACCTGGGAGTGTCATTCATATACTCTGGGAGTCCAGAGGTGTACCTGGAAGGTCAGGGCTGGAAGTGTCAGAGGTACCTGGGAGTGACAGCGGTGTAGCTGGGAGGTGGTGAGGTGTCACCTGGGAGGCCGAGGTGTAACTGGGAGATGTCGGTGGTGTACCTGGGAGTCGGGAGTTGTACCTGGGAATGTCAGAGGTACCCGAGTGTCAGAGGTGTACCTGGGAGATGTGCAGTATATGGGAGTGTTGCCTTGGTGTGAAGTGTGGGAGCAGTGGGAGGTAACCTGGGAGGTTGGGGTGCACCAGGAGTGTCGGAGGTAACTGGGAGTGTCAGAAGGAGTGTCAGAGGTACCCAGTGTCAGGGCTGGAAGTGTCAGAGGTGTACCTGGGAGTGACAGTGGTGTACCTGGGAGTCAGATACCTGGAGCACCAGGAGTGTCAGGGGTGAACTGGGAGTGTCAGGGGTGTATGTGGGAGTGTCAGAGGTGTACTTGGGAGTGTCTGAGGTAACTGGAGCCTGAGGTACCTGGGAGTGTCAGAGGTACCAGAGTGTCAGAGGAGTTCTGGGACATCAGAGAGTACCTGGGAGGCCAGGTACTCTGGGAGGCACCTGAGTGTCAGAGGTGTCCTGGGAGGTTCTGGAGGTGTACCTGGGAGGTAGAGGTGTACCTGGAGGTCAGATGTACCAGAGCAGAGGTACCTGGGAGGTCAGAGGTGTACCAGGGAGTGTCAGGGGTGTACCTGAGTGTCAGGGTGTACCTGGGAGTGCAGAGGTGTACTTGGGAGTGTCTGAGGTGTGTGGAGTGTCTGAGGTGTACCTGGGAGTGTCAGTTTTGTACCTGGAAGTGTCAGAGGTACCTGGGGAGTGTCAAAGGTGTACCTGGAGTTTCAGAGAGTTCCTGGGAGCATCAGGAGGAGTACCTAGGAGTGTCAGAGGTGTACCCAAGTGTCAGGGGTGTACCTGGAGGTCAGAGGTGTCCCTGGGTGTCAGAGGCCTGGGAGTGTCTGAGGTGTGCCTGGAATGGAGGCACTGGAGGTCAGATGTACCAGGGAGTGTCAGAGGTACCTGGGAGGTCAGAGGTGTACCTGGGAGTGTCAGAGGTGTACCTGGGAGTGTCATGGGTGTACCTGGGAGTGCCAGTGGTGTACCGGGAGTGTCAGAGGAGTTCTGGGAGCATCAGAGGAGTACCTGGGAGTGTCGGAGGTGTACCTGAAGTGTCAGGGGTGTACCTGGGAGTGTGTCAGAGGTGTACCCTGGGAGGTCATGGTTCATGCACCTGGGAGTGTCTGAGGTATACCTGGGAGTGTCAGAGGTGGCACCGAGTGTAAGAGGTGTACCTGGGAGTGTCAGAGTGTCCCTGGGAGTGTCTGAGGTGTACCTGTGAGCGTATGAGGTGTACCTGGGAGCAGATGTGTACCAGGAGTGTCAGAGGTGTACCTGGGAGGTCAGAGGTGTAACTGGGAGATGTCAGTGGTGTACCTGGGAGTCGGAGGTACCTGGGAATGTCAGATGTGGGAGGTCAGAGGTGCACTGAGATGGTGGTGTACCTGGGAGTGTCATTGAATGCAACTGAACGAAGCACACTGAT
>NW_024720847.1:0-15166 GCF_018991925.1 Homarus americanus | reverse complement strand
TAGTATAGTTGTCCTTAGATGAAGAAAGAGCTTGTATTGTAAGATATTCAAGAATAGGGGCAAAAAATTCCGTCTTTTCTACTTAACGTTCTCAGGCATAACAACTCGATGTTTCCTCAACTCACTGACAGAGGCCTTATGGTCTTGGGTCGGTTATACTTCAACTCATCACAACACAGTGATAGATTTAAATTTTTAATATAACCACTTGGTATATTGTTGTTGTTATTTATATTCATACGTGTTATTGTATTTTAAGAAGTAAAGTGTTTAAGTAGGTTGTCTAAGTAGGTTCATACACTATACAATAACTATAGTCGGGTTTTTTTTTACTTGACGGTGATTGACTTAAGAACCTAGTTACGGGGAGGTAGTCCGCTTGGCGGAAGATGTACCTGACATAAGGAGGCAGGAGGGGCTCTCCCGCCGCCACTAAATCCCCGTAATGTCCATCTTAAACGACACTTTTGCGTGAATATGTGGTGTGTACACTTGATTCTACTTTATAAAGTGCTCATTATTATCCGTTGCTTTATATGTTTAGTGTCAGTTGTCTAAATATATATAATAGTTAGTAAAAAGAGAAGCGTAACAGCGTAACAGTTGTTTGTGGATTGATTTACGATATATCAATATAAATGGAGCATTCCTGAAAGCCAGTAAACTGCAAGGGGGACGTGACATCTTAGTCTATCACCGCCAGGTAAGAAAAGAAACGACTATAGTAGAAATTACGAAAATAAGTTAGAATTTAAAGTTAACATGGTGAGCCTCGTGCGCGGTTCATTGCCAAATTGTGTAAATTTCATGATTTATTTAATATCTTCGTTGTTTTCGTGGCTAACTTTAACCAGGGTCAGATTCACGACCTTTGTACGTGAATATATGTTACGAAGACAAAACACTTAGACAAATATACATTATTATTGCAAGCTAGTGAGTCACCGAAGCCTAGTCACATTTCTCAATCTCGGTGTGAAAGATCTCACTGAGTCTTGCATCCTTTCACTGATTAGTAATTGAATATACAGTAATGTTCAACTATACCATCCATGCATAGTTCATCTTCTTCAAATGCCTAATATACAATAGATTTTTTCTCTTGGGTTAACTAATGCTCAACACACGGCTGTATTTCGTAATGTGTCTAGTAATATCTTCTCTCATCCGTCGCGTCGATAAATATAACTAATTTATTATATGACCTTTACTAGCTTGTGTTACTATATATAATTACTCAAGATAAAATTTTATGCAATATCATGAATTAAAAGAGCAGTGAATGACAATGATTAGCAGGCGTGTAAAACGTTGCTGTTAAGTTGATTTTTCGTCAGTGCTTGCCTAGTTTCGAGAAGTTCTTTACTTTAATCCTACCAAATCCTGCCTAATCCTACCTAATCAGCTTCATTTAACTAACACCATCTCATCTAATCAACCTATGTAATTTAATCTCACCTAATCAATCTCACTTAACTAACCCCATCTTACCTAATCAACCTATCTAAACTAATGTCACTTTATCAACCTACTTTCTTTAACCTAATCTCATCAAACCAACCTAACCTAATCTAACCAAAATCAACCTATGTAAACTAATCTAACCTAATCAACTTAACCTGACAATTGCTAATATCTAACGCAACCCGTATTTAGTGTACCGATTGGAGGGACCAATAGACACGCACAACCACTACCACTACTACCATATCCATTACCTACACCATTATCACCACGCCATAACCACCACTACCACAACCACTTTCTCCACCACCAGCACCTACCATGACTAAGACCCATGACCTCAGACGGATAATGCCAACTAATATTACGTAGAGAGACAAATAGAAATAAGAAAATAGATTAATGATTAACCCTTTTAAATACAACATAGATTTGGCTCTGTACTGTTTATGATGGCCCGGTGTATCCTAACCTCAATCCGGGGGGGGTGGGGGGTGTCAATTTTCGAATCCCAGTGTGACAGGTAAAGGTGTTTAATAATGACATATGTGTAAACTGCTTCACGTGCTTTCTCATCCCCCCTCCATCCTTCCTCACCTCTTTCTCTCTTCTATTCCCACTTCTTCCTATTTCCCCTCTCTCTCATTCTTTCTGTCATATCCCCCTCCCTCCCATTCTCCCTTTCTATCCCCCTCTCTCCCGTTCCCTGCCACTCCTCCTTCTCCTATCCCCCTCCCTTCCATTCTCCCTTTCTATCCCCCCTCTCTCACACAGCCTCCCTCCTCCCACTAAGTTTTAGCGTCACCAGGGATGTAATTACCACCCCTAGTTCTTGAGGTATCGTCTGAAGAGTGGTGCAATATGATGAATGAGAGTAATTGCATTATTGATGGTGATATAGAAGGACGTTATTGTCCAGTACAGTGCCAGTACAGTTGGTGTCTGTACAGTGCCAGTGCAGTTGGTGTCTCTACAGTGCCAATACACCACCTCTTTAGCTCCTAAACTTCTTTAGAGTTAAAACAAAGAGCGTAAAACTCGTCTAAAGTACTTACCTGAAGTTTTTAAATAATTTTTTTTCTTCCTTTACACAACCGTAGGACCACCCTGTACCCGAGGAGTACTTTTGGGACGCTGCCTTGAAAGCCTTTATCCATATAACATGAGACGACCTACGCACCTTACCATCCTTCTGCTTCTCCTGGGAACTTCTTAACATACGAGAGTATTATATTCTGTCTGTAATAATACTTTCCATTTTTTCTTTATATTTTTTTAGTTATTTTGACATGTCTTTTAATGCTCATGAACACAACTTTTGTATTTTCTGAAGTATAACAATTTCCTTTATACAAACAATCTCTACAATATATTACCTTTAGTAAGGACTTGAGTATTCCCTAAAACACCGTATCCCGTGTATAGGTTGACTGCTCTGAGAACCAACACAGCCTTCTGGACCAACAACTTTCTCGCCACAAGCAAATTATTTCACTACTATTCATCTATTCTACTCTCTCTCTCTCTCTCTCTCTCTCTCTCTCTCTCTCTCTCTCTCTCTCTCATGCATATGAATTTCTTCTTCACTCATACATTCATGGATTCGTACATGGATTCGTAATATTTTGTGCTAACAGGACTCCTCTTCGTCAATGCAAACGTCTTTCGCTTTAGATCATCACCCGACTGACAGGAGAAAGGTCATGGAGAGAGGGAAAGAGGTGAGAACAATAACACTTGCATGAGACTCCTATTCCTCTGAAAACATCTTTGGGTTCCTGAAGCTCTACAACTTCTCAACACTCTTGCAAATTTGCTTGTGATCTAAATTATCGCGTTAGGGTTTCATATGCAAATTGCATATGAACTAAAAAAATACAATAAAATAATTTTGTTTGCTTATGAATGCTATAGACGCAAGACGCACATTTGGCACCATCGGTATGATCTGACACCTATGTAGACTGCCCCAAGGTTACGAGAGTGACCACACCAGTAGCATTTTGTGGTTCAACGGCAAAATACATAACTTTAACCTACATGTTTCACCATTTCCTCGTGGCTTGTGCTGATTTCTCGTTCATCACAGTGATTCAATTTATTGACAACAGTAATGTGATAGTTCTGATGTGTTATTCATTAATGAACACTCACTAAAATAAATATTCTGCACCCTTGGCTCTGAAACCATCCACAACGATAACTGCGACAGAAGCCGTGATGAGCATTATCAGATTTCTTGGTCCGGTGTGTCATATTGTATAACCCCGTAAAGGTGCAAAATAATCTTTTAGTGAGTGTACACACGATCCTATGTAATTTCTATTATCTTGTTTGAAACAAAAACCAAGATTATCCCAGGCAAACTCTAAAAATATCATAACAATTACGCATCGTTAAAGAGTAGAGAGTTTAATGGACTGGATGTTCATTACAAATGCTGGCGTAAATGTTAAGCACCTTACTGGGAACAAAAATAAACATTATAATTAAGGTTTCTCCTAACAGTGGTCCCTGGAGTGAGGCTGCACTCCACAGTATTACATTAGAGAGAAACTATGAACAGGAAAGTGCCAGTAGAATAACTTAGCTAGCTTTTTCTTGTTTGTTGCTAGGATGTTTAAATTAAAAATAGACACACACACACACACACACACACACACACACACACACACACACACATGCACACACTCACAAACACACACACACATGTGTGTGTGTGTGTTTGTGTAATGGTCAGCATGCTCGCCTCGCAAGCGAGCAGACCCGGGTTCGATCCCCGGGCAGGGTGAAACTAGGGACAAGTTTCTTTACGCCATTTGCCTCTGTCTACCCAGCAGTAATTAGCGACCTGAATGATATTCGATTTGCGGATCGTGTTCCGGGTTAATGGTTAACCAGCGCGGTTGGCTAGTTGTCCGGTCTTCTCGGACTATTCCTTGACACTGGGTCACGCAGCTCGTTAATTTACGGTGTGGTTGTTGTGTTGGCGACAGCTTCTACACCTTAAACAAATTCACGCCTAGGTGGCCCTAGGGCCGGCTTCCTCGATCATGAGGGGCAACCATTATATTATTATATGTGTGTGTGTGTGTGTGTGTGTGTGTGTGTGTGTGTGTGTGTGTGTGTGTGTGTGTGTGTGTGTGTGTGTGTGTGTGTGTGTGTGTGTGTGTGTGTGTGTGTGTGTGTTTTGTTGTCCACGTAGTCGTTGGTGTGTGTGTGTGTGTGTGTTTTGTTGTCCACGTAGTCGTTGGTGTGTGTGTGTGTGTGTGTGTGTGTGTGTGTGTGTGTTTTGTTGTCCACGTAGTCTGTTGGTGTGTGTGTGTGTGTGTGTGTGTGTGTTTTGTTGTCCACGTAGTCGTGTGTGTGTGTGTGTGTGTGTTTTGTTGTCCACGTAGTCGTTGGTGTGTGTGTGTGTGTGTGTGTGTGTGTGTTTTGTTGTCACGTAGTCGTTGTGTGTGTGTGTGTGTGTGTGTGTGTGTGTTTTGTTGTCCACGTAGTCGTTGGTGTGTGTGTGTGTGTGTGTGTGTGTTTTGTTGTACACGGTCGCTGTGTGTGTGTGTGTGTGTGTGTGTGTGTGTGTGTGTGTGTTTTGTTGCCCACGTAGTCGTTGGTGTGTGTGTGTGTGTGTGTGTGTTTTGTTGTCCACGTAGTCCTGGTGTGTGTGTGTGTGTGTGTGTGTGTGTGTGTGTGTGTGTGTGTGTGTGTGTGTGTTTTGTTGTCCACGTAGCCGTTGGTGTGTGTGTGTGTGTGTGTCCTTTCCGTCATGTACAAGTGGTTACATAAAAAAGGTTGGGTGTTTCCTCCAACCCCTCAGCATCAATAAAACATTTAATAACTCGGAGTAAAATGCGTTCCTTTATCCACTGATGATCAAGAGGTCTAGTGACTGAGCTTTGCTAGGTAGGTGTCCAAGCTTTCGAGATATAGAATCCACCCAATCCTTGTCCTCTGTGTCCGGATAAGAGAGATTCCCTAAGTCGATACTGCTGGATGCATTAGACCCGTAGAGCCTTCATGTCCCGACTCTTAACATTATTTCACGAGGGTCACTCACAGGCCAGAGAACATGCTGCCTTTACTCTTAAATCTTACTCGTTTCTGTATTCGTAAAGCTGCATATTATGGCATGGTTAATAAATTGCTGTATTTTTGGCTTTATATTAAACATATTGAATGAAGTATATGGGGATATAAGATTAGTATGTGCTGTATATTATGGTAAAGTCGGGTAACGAACCATCCATAATTGAGGGAGTTGTTAATCAAAAAGTCTTGAACGAATATTCTTTAATAATTAATGGGTTAATAAATGCAAAGTGAAACAGGTAAACGACTATACAGGTACATTTATAAACTGTCGATTTAAATAATATATATACAACTTCCATGGAGATATATATAGCTGTCGATGTAGTTTCATTCAGTGTTTGTTGGAGAGAAATTTTGCTGTCGACTTCGTGTGCCGACTCATGGTTCGTCGGAGGTGATAGTGTGCTCCAATTCCCTGGAATATATGAGAGCCATCCAGAATACGTCGAAGGAAAAAGGAATACTGAAAACTATCATTTTTCTTTATATCATTTTGGCAACATATAAGATTTTAAGATTAACTGGATAAATGTTGTACGCACATAGTATTTAAAAGTTATATTTTCAGTAACAAACTTAAGTAAAATGCATTTTACACAATAGTACGCACGTGTATATATATATATATATATATATATATATATATATATATATATATATATATATATATATATATATATATATATATATATATACATAGTTAGTTAGTTATTGTGTGTGTGTGTGTGATCCCTGCAGCTTACTCCTCTTAATGACAATTTCTGTGAGTGACATTTAATAATAGGATAGTTATTACCGTCCTGTACACCAACGCTGGAGATTATGTTGAATGTGGCGTATATAACCTGTGCCAGAGATTATAATAAGGGATCAGGTGTTAGGATTTGGAAATAGAATTAGGAAGAAATATAAAACATAGGAATCAGGGTCAAGTATGGCGGTGAGGGATCACAAACAAGATGATGGTACGTATAACTGTACAGGGTCACGTGAAGGACCGGGGAGGAGGATCAAGTTCAAAGCTCAAAATCAATAATCAGGGACAAGGATCACTTTCAAAACCAGGGATCAGTGATAAGGATCAAGGAGAGCGCCAGTGTGTGGCAGCGGCTTAGGGCTTATGCATTATTTAGGAAGCATCGACAGGGCGTCAGCTATACCAATTATCGGGTCATTACTCGGTGTAGCGCTAACATATTACTGTAATGCTCACTGGATACGATGGCTGACCTCCAGGAAACGTTATTATATCATGAAGAAGGAGAGGCAGGAATAATAGAAGGAAGACAGGAAACAGAAGAATAAAAAGAAGGGATTAGATAAAAATGGAAGTCACCCTAAGTAAATTGTATAGGAACTTTCAACAGGAGATGACATACAGCGAGTACGAGAGAGATAGAAAGAAACTTAGAGAGAGAGAGTAAGAAAGAGTGAGAGAATGACCTGTATCCTGAGGTATGGTGGGGTCGCACTAGAAGATCAATATTACCAACCATTGTCGTGTGTGGCCGCCCATAATGCCCTCTATATCTCATGTGCCAACCTTTTGTCCCTCTCAATATTGTTCTCCCCGAAATTAGACTTAAAGTAGTTGCTAGGGAAATATATCATCCGTCTTGTTGTCTCTGTATATAGTCATGTATGTTTATTCTATATTGTAATTTTATTTTCAACTCCGTATATAAAGTTAGAATGAATATTTATTATATTTACATCTTAATAAGTGAAGCAAAATACTCAACCTCATTTATATTTACTGTTATTTAACTTTAAGAGGGACTAAAAGATCATCACATTTAATATATTTTTTTACTGATCATAGAATATTGTTTCAGTTCATAGCACTAGAAAGTCTCAAAAAAAGAAAAAAATTATATTAAAGAAAGCAACAACATATTTTGTGATCCCTTTTGCAAAATATTATACATGAGACGGAATACCCGAAGATCAGCTCATAAGGAGTGTGTACGTTATTCTGATTTTAGTTTTTAGAGTTAAAGTGAAAGAGAATACGCCAAGCAACACCTCCTTGTACACAGCCACAAGTGAGGATATACACAGTTCATAAGCCTGGAAGAGGTGCTCAGAGTGACACATTTTGACCAGGCAACACCCAGGCTTTTGTTTATGGTCAGTGAGCTTAGTTTCTCTGGCCATTCACGAGATATTTTACTGCGACAGCAAAGTCACCAGTGAAGCTTTGAATGGATACTTTCATATGATATAGACTCATAGAGTCTAACTTTGGCGTAAACGAGGAGATATGAATAATTTAGGCATATTAAATTACAGTTCCTTAAAATGATCTTAGCTTGGTATTGGCCAGAGATGAGGTTGTCTGCCTGTTATTTACTGATTTGCAAGATTATTACTAAACCAATGAGCATAAATCATGGATTGTTATCGTGAAGTTAATGTTTTTTAATATAAGCATCGTGGAGTAGTTAGTGCTGAGGGAGAGTCTTCCGTCTAGGAGCTGCGTCCTCGGCAACAACAACAACAATCATCTTAATTGGTATCCCAATTATAAAAATCCGTGAACAAAACAAACACTAACAGTGGAACGATAAAACACGACCTTGAGCAATGCTGGGAGAGGAAAAAGGAAAACAGGGTTACCTTAACACCAAGAAAAATGAAAAACTTTATTGCAAGGTTAGAGACAAAAACAACACAGGAAACATTGCTTCTAGTCCATTTACACCTCTAGTATTTTTTAACTTGTGTGAGTAAAAGAACGTCGACAAACCTGAACCCAGGATTTTAATTTTATACAGAGGCTGGTGGGTTGCTTGTAACTGAAGACACAGTTCTATTAACACAGTATAAATTACTTAGAAATAATTATTTCAATATGCACAGCAAACACCAAAGTTTGTGGGGTGACGGGGAAAATTAAATGAGATTATAATATATTGTTAAGAAGAAAAGAGTATCATGCTTAATACAGAAACTTCCTTACACACTACAAAACTATACTGACCCACAGAAAAGAACACACCAACTGACACACACACACACACACACACACACACACACACACACACCTAGCAATATAGCAGAATGAGAAAAATATATCGTTTCATTTCTTTGTTTTAAATATAACGACCCAAACTACAGGTAGCCAACCGTTGGTGACCAGCAGGGATTGACTACTGGAGAGAGAGACACAACGCACTATTGGATCCAACACTTTTCAGGTGTCTGTTGACATTGATTTTGAACTGGTGTAGGTCATCCCTGGGAGAGAATATAGACCCAGGAGGAGAGGTGCAGGCGAGAGCTGTCGAAGAGAACAGAGTTGACTGAAGCGAGTTGATAGTGTTAGGTCAAGTTGTCTTCCGCCTGACGGGACTTTGGCCATTCTGGCGAACCTGCCTGTGGCTGTACAGTCTGAATATACTGCATTTTCTCAAAGAATCGGAAGTTGTTTAATAATTTATTCAGCAGCCGGGACAGAAGACTGGCTCTCGTATAGGAAGAGTCTCGCATTAATATATGTACAGAAACCATAATTACTGGCCCACTCAGGTCGAGCGGTAGGTGAGACCAGGGGTCCTTACTGGTCGGCAGCTCAGTGTCAACGCACGTACGAACACACAGAGCATCATATACCCTTGAATACTCGTCATAATCGTTCAGGTCATACCTCCCCTTTACTTTGAATATAATGTTACGTTTACTGCTCCCACAAACGTGAAGTAAATCAGTTATATGTTATGTCTAATGGACAACAAACATGTCCACTGGCCGGTGCTAAAAGGATATAGCAGCAGTTTTAGAATATGTCTGCTTAGGCCAACACAGGAGTACTCTGGTGATGTCCCACACGACATAATGTTGTCACAGTACAGCAGCAGGCCAAGTCTCATGCTTTAGTTAACATACACAGTTCTCTGATACACTGAACACATCGTTGGGCTCTCAGTACAACTCCTGCTGGCCGTGAAGGTCATCACCTCATTAGGCTGCCTGTCTATAAATATTAAACTATGAAACATTAAGCATCACACCTCAAGGCAGTGATAAATAATGTTAATACTGTATTGTTTATACCACAAAGTGAAGAATCTGGCAAAGTTACTGAGGACTGTATACCTGTATACTTCATATAAGTTGTGGTTACTTGTGGTCGTAAATCCAAACTCGTGCACCAGCTGGCTAACGTCTCAGGTTGACTCACTATATCTCCTTCACTTGCAGAAACAAACACCAAAGTCTCGGTGTGTTGTGGAAGCTACGTTAGAATAAGTAATAAATATATCAATATATGACAGTAGATACTCTTAGCGTCACTAGCCAGTGTTGCCTCTCTTAGTCTTCGAGAGAAATAGAGGCAAAATCTCAACCTTACTCGGGGGTCCAGCGGGACCTTCGCTAGCATCACTCCTTGGGGGCGGAGGGTAGCTGTTCTGGCCCTCTCGGCGGAGTCCTGAAGACCATCAGCTGTCTCAGCACCTAAGGAGGGTGGCCTATGGGACCCACTCGGCGGGGTTCCTGGAAGGTTCCGGGTTGCCCATGCTAGCAGATGCACGTTCAGACAACAGTATTTCAGCCTATATAGTCAAAATTTTACATGGCCATCAATGTTGTCCGGCGTGTCAGCAGCCTATTGGTTCACCTCTACACCCGTGGGAACACCCAAGTCGGTTGTGCACAACAGCGTCCTTACAGTAAGAACGGAATGTTGTATAATTAGCACCAATGTCTTAAGGCTCGTTACGGCATCATGTGTTGGTCAATACAAAAGTTTTACCAAGTTAATGGCCGACAATCCAATATAATATTTATGATTTTTCACTTGTAATAATACATGTACAGTTTAAATGAATAGCTTCATACAAAACGTAACATAACGTAACGTCCTTAACGTAATGATATGTAACGAAATATAACGAAATATAACGTAACCTGCTTTAGGTATATATAATTTGAATATATTATGATTGTAAACGACGTCTTATTATGAAACAGCTTTTTTTTTCATATGCAAATTAATTTACATTGTCATAACAATGAAAAAAGATTATCCCATTATCCCCATTTGGCGGACACACACACACACACACACACACACACACACACACACACACACACACGGGTGGCTAAGAAACAAGAACAGGGGGAAGGGAATAGGAGAGAAGGTGGTGTGTGGTAGACATATCCTGTCATGACGTGTATAAATTTTTTGACAACACTTGAATATAACTTGCCAAGGGGACAAGGTAATGATGTGATACACATCAGTGGTTCATCATTATTCTATGGCCAGCAAGGAAATAATTAGAGAGTTTCATGAAGTGACTCACACAGAAACACATGAACATTTTTTATACTGTTTTAAAAGTATTGTCTAATAAAGTTAATAAATTCTTGTAATTAGTTGTTAATAATGTCTATACAAAAGCCTATGTGATACAGAGGCTCCATAAGACATGAGATATATCAAAGAGAAGCACCATCATCACACTCACCACACAGTGAAGCACCATCATCACACTCACCACACAGTGAAGCACCATCATCACACTCACCACACAGTGAAGCACCATCATCACACTCACCACACAGAGAAGCACCATCATCACACTCACCACACAGTGAAGCACCATCATCACACTCACCACACAGAGAAGCACCATCATCACACTCACCACACAGAGAAGCACCATCATCACACTCACCACATACAGAAGCACCATCATCACACTCACCACATACAGAAGCACCATCATCACACTCACCACATACAGAAGCACCATCATCACACTCACCACATACAGAAGCACCATCATCACACTCACCACATACAGAAGCACCATCATCACACTCACCACATACAGAAGCACCATCATCACACTCACCACATACAGAAGCACCATCATCACACTCACCACATACAGAAGCACCATCATCACACTCGCCACATACAGAAGCACCATCATCACACTCACCACATACAGAAGCACCATCATCACACTCACCACACAGAGAAGCACCATCATCACACTCACCACACAGAGAAGCACCATCATCACTCACCACACAGAGAAGCACCATCATCACACTCACTACACAGTGAAGCACCATCATCACACTCCCACATACAGTGATGCACCATCATCACACTCACCACACAGTGAAGCACCATCATCACACTCGCCACACAGAGAAGCACCATCATCACACTCACCACACAGTGAAGCACCATCATCACACTCGCCACACAGAGAAGCACCATCATTACAAACACCATCGCATTAATCACCACACTGATTGTGATATTACTCCTAACATCAGTTTTAAAGGACATATTAGTTGTCAATATTACGTGTTGCAATATAAATTATTGTTGTTTCAGTTTGTGTAACTTTGGTTTCTCATTTTATTAAGACATTAATGTTAATGCTGAAATGGTAATGAACAACTGACTAAAAAGAGGATTTTCTTACACCTACATCGTTAACATGATCAGTATCATTTTTAATACTAATATCATTAACATCAAATATTCTTATGGAGACTTACTGGCTACCCTGGCTCTGTCGGCGGTGCCCAGCTGGAACCCTCCTGCATACTTTTGTTGAACTATCGCCTCACCTGTACACTTTTGTTGAACTATCGCCTCGCCTGTTCAACCTGTGTCTGGTCACTGGGCCATTGCAGTGAGCCGCCGACCAGAAACACCACCCTAGCCTCATCTCCCGCTCAACCTAGTGGGTCAGAGATTATGGTTTCTGACTGTACTATTTTGATGATCATCATTGGGTCTCGGTGAAAGATCTTCAGTCATGAGAAAAATCTTATCGTAAGAACTTTACAGAATCCGAGCCTTGGTATGGCACATAAGGCAAACTTTCTCTGTAAAGGCGAAGGACAGATCCGGGTAAATTATTTCCAATGGACTTTAAAGCGATTGAGACACAGATAAAAGCTGCTGACGAGATATTTACCCAATCTGGAGATGGTGATGGGAGGTGAGGAAAGTCCTTGACTGAAAAATAGGAATAAAAACTAAATATAAACGGGTACACTTTCCACCTTTTCATCATTTTCAACAACGTTTCAGATCACAAAGAAATTTCATCAAACGATCTCGTACATAAAAATAACATAAAAAAATAAAAATAAAATATGACTGCGTTTAAAGTAATGGCAATATATATATATATTTTTTTACATTTTTCTATGGAACAAAAAAATCTACAACTCATTTACAAATTGAGCGACTTCCCTTGAGTATACAGTATAGCTTCCGTGACACACTCTACACAGCCTCCCACCACCATGTTATGTTATATGATAATGAGACATAACCCCGAGACTTCCGCCCGATTTATTGACACTACACGACCTTCCCTCGCACTCTGAATATCCCACATCTCGCCCAAGTTATGAGTTCTAATGCGTAGAGTCGAGGGTTTTCCGTGTCTATATTGGGAGAGTGGATACCCTTTCTTCTATTCTTTGTCTATCCTACCTCTTCTTCTCTTCCTTTGTCTCTCCCATCTCTCCTTTTTATCCATCCATTACTTTATCTCTCCTTCTCTTAATCTTTTCTTTTCCTCTTTCTCGGTATATTTATCTTTTATATTTGTCTTATATAATCTCTATCACTTTATCAGTCTTTCTATCACTTTCTTTCCTTGTCTTCTTCTTATCTTATTTTCACTCTAGCTGTCCCTTTTGTTATCTTTCATCTCTATTATCTTTCTCGTATTGTATTCCTCCGCATTTTTAACTTTCTATCATTCCTTATTTTTCCTTTTTTTTATCTTCCCATCACTGCATCATTCTACTTTTTCCCTTCTTTCTATTTATTTATCTCTCGTTCTCCATCTGTATATATTTATAATTCTATCTCTCCGTATCTCTATCTCTCCGCCTCTACATCCATTTAAATATCCTTGTCTCTATATTTTTATCTCTATATTTCTCTCTCCATATCTTTATCTCTCCCTATCTCTATCTTTCTATCTCTCAATCTCCTTACTGTCTATATTTCTCTCTCCATATCTTTATCTCTCCCTATCTCTATCTTTCTATCTCTCCATCTCCTTACTATCTATATTTCTCTCTCCATATCTTTATCTCTCCCTATCTCTATCTTTCTATCTCTCAATCTCCTTACTGTCTATATTTCTCTCTCCATATCTCTATCTCTCCCTATCTCTATCCTTCTATCTCTCAATCTCCTTACTGTCTATATTTCTCTCTCCATATCTCTATCTCTCCCTATCTCTATCTTTCTATCTCTCAATCTCCTTACTGTCTATATTTCTCTCTCCATATCTCTATCTCTCCCTATCTCTATCTTTCTATCTCTCCATCTCCCTACTCTCTCGCTCTATCTTCCCATCTGTGTCAAGGAAGCCGTAGATGGGTATGTAATGGGAAATAATTAAGGCGACACAACTCTCCCGGGTGTACTAGATGGACTCTGGATGCAAGAGGCAGGAATTAGTCACAAGCGGCAGAGAGCACAGTATGTTGGGTGACTGGGAGGGAGAGACTACTGAACGAGGATATAACATAGTGATATGGAAGAGAAAGGAGCAGCGAAAAGTAGGCTAATTGGGATTAACTGGTATAATGTGTAAGTGATAACTGAACTGAGAATAGAAATTGGATAAAAGAGTGTCTAATTAAAAAAACGGATGATAAAGAGAGAGAAATAAGGGTTATGAATGTGGTGGAAGGACAAGGTTGGTTAGGATGTGAATGTACTTATGCGTATATCTATGTTACACTAAATAGGGTTTATTGTTTAATAGTGATGACTTCTCTGTGTTTCTTCCATTTCTTCTTCTCTTTTTTTTGGGGTGGGGGGGTGAGAGGGGTGAGGCCTGACTGATCGTAGATAATTATGTAGCTCACCATAATACATATAAATGAATAGTTTCATAGTAAACCTAACCTAACCTAAAGGTTACATTTGTGACTTTCTATGATTCTGTTCCTACTTTCTCCAGGTAGCCACTAGGAAATAAATCATAAAAATATCCAAGCGCTTTCGTGTTTCTGATTCTTAGTGGCTACACGTATGTTAAATAAATCATCGGTTCTTTGTGATTTTTATGCGCAAATCGCCCATTGAGATCGGAAACAGAGAGTACAAGTGTATTTGGGGGCAAAAATAGCTTACTGTACAATACACTGGCTGGTGGACACTCGTACCAGACCTCAGTGTTGCTTGTGGAAGGTGTCAGAATAGTGGAGCGACGTGTGTGGAAGGTAAGCGGGTAGTTAAACGTTATCATTACTCCTTCTACGAGTCATATGGCAATTTATAATCGCTGGTAAAAGAATGTTAGACATGTGAGAAACAGACTGTTCAGCTGACGAAACAATTTTAAGAGTCGATCAAAAGGAAAAAAAAATACTGAAAACTTTAGCCTCTAGGTGTTGTGCCAATCTAACTGCACGGGAAAAGTTCCTGCCTGTGTTTGGTGGCCAGATCTGTGTTGTGGCAGGTGGAGAAGTGACTTCAGTTGTATGCCTAAAATGTTGATGACTGACTGGCAGGGCAGAAGCAAACCAGCTGATGTGAGGGTCACGTAGTGTCTCGTCAGATGGTGTTTGTTGACATAAAATTATTCTCACCTGTGTT